>NC_041396.2:102619961-102774961 GCF_900747795.2 Erpetoichthys calabaricus | reverse complement strand
TTTTTCAACATTGTGTAAAATAACTTTATAAAGTAACATAAAAGGTTTAAATACTGGTTATCCTTTTACAATAAAATATTACTAAAGAGATACAAAAAAAGTAAAATGCATATGTTGTTTTTCTTTAAGGAGATTAAATATTACTGAAGAAAGAAAAAAAAAACTAAAACAGCCAAATGGGGCTATGCATACGAACTTAAAAGGTTTAAATAAAACAGAAATATATACCTTTATTGTTACTTCCTTAACTTGTGGAGGGTGTATCCTGTAGCAAAGCCCTAACTTTTTTCGTGAAAGCCCGTTTCAGTCAATAAGTGTTAAAAACAGGTGTAAAGATATTGACAATAAGCTACGCAAACCCACCAAGACATGGAATCGTTTAAATCAAGGAGCTGCGCTACCTTCTTCCAGATCGGCCCCAAGGCATTCATATTTTTCCAAAGCAGTTCTGGTCTACATCAGCATCTGTAGCTGAGTCGAAAAATACCATCCCATACTATTAGTTAACGATTAACACATTTCTATATGTATTGTAAGCATACAATACAACTGATACTATGTTGCGCTTATTTATCTGGTGTACCGACATTTTTGCGCGTTTAACGCCTGAAATCCAATGTGGTTTGTGCCCTTCAGACAGTTTGCATTTACCTTTTTAATAAAAGGCGAGCTTTTAAGCCTGAGAAATCACCCCGTAAATGCACGTTTAATTGCACATGTGTTAATATGTATGCTTACACAGTATTAAAAGACACTCAACAATTAACATCATTTACCTTCGTTCCTGCGTTTGAGTCGTGCTGTAAATTCTTACTGTGAAATATAATTGTCAAATAATTTGGTGAACGAACTTGTGAAGAAGGTGGAGCTGGAGTATTACGTCACTTCATTAACGAAAATGCCGTGATGTGCGGAAGGGCGGGGGGAGTGTGGGGGTTGACGGAGAATGTTTTCTTCAGCGCTCTTTGGGGCTTCTCCTTGTTTTCAGTTCACGTGATTACGTAGGAGGCGTGATGACGCGATACGCGACTCCGCCTCCTCCATTACAGCCTATGGACAAAAAAGAGGTTCCAGTTATGACCATTACGCGTAGAATTTCGAAATGAAACCTGCCTAACTTTTGTAAGTAAGCTGTAAGGAATGAGCCTGCCAAATTTCAGCCTTCCACCTACACGGGAAGTTGGAGAATTAGTGATGAGTGAGTCAGTGAGTGAGTGAGTGAGGGCTTTGCCTTTTATTAGTATAGATATATATTTATATATATATATATATATAGATATATATTATTAGTATAGATATATATATATATATATATATATACACACACACACACATATATACATACATATATTCATCTATAATAATAAAAGGCAAAGCCCTCACTGACTGACTCACTCACTGACTCACTCATCACTAATTCTCCAACTTCCCGTGTAGGTGGAAGGCTGAAATTTGGCAGGCTCATTCCTTACAGCTTACTTACAAAAGTTAGGCAGGTTTTATTTCGAAATTCAAAGCGTAATGGTCATAACTGGAACATAATTTTTGTCCATACACTGTAATGGAGGAGGCGGAGTCACGTATCGCGTCATCACGCCTCCTACGTAATCACGTCAACTAAAAACAAGGAAGACATTTACAGCACGAGTCACACGCGGGAACGAAGGTAAATTCCGTTAATTTTTGACTGTCTTTTAATACTGTGTGAGCATACATATTAACACATGTGCAATTAAACGTGTGCATTTACGGGGTGATTTCTCAGGCTTAAAAGCTCACCTTTTATCAAACGCGGGAACAAAGGTAACTGACGTTGTTCACTGTCTTTTAATACTGTGTAACCATACATATTAACACATGTCCAATTAAACGTGTGCATTTACGGGGTGATTTCTCAGGCTTAAAAGCTCGCCTTTTACTAAAAAGGTAAATGCAAAACTATTTTCAATCATTCTATGATCTGCTTCTCACAACTGAAGACACCGTGGCTGATGTTACGTCACTTGCTGTCCGACCATAAGCTTTACCTGGTAGGTAGCCGGACACTCACTTCACTCCCTTTCGGGAATCGAACCTCTGAGGTTTTCTTTTGTTCTTAATTAAAATTTAAAACCAATACTTCACCGCTGCTAAGCCCCTCTAGCGCTGACGTCTGAGGTTCGATTACCGTAAGCAAGTGCAGTGAGTGTGTAATTACATTCACGGCATTCGTAGTCTGATTCACAATCTGATTGTATGGGTGCTTACTTCCAGGTAACGCTTACACTTGCCCACCAAGTCAGCTCGAAGTGATCACTCGAGTAAAGGCAGCTTAACAAAGTGTTATTAGTATATTTTCCCTCAATTTAAAAACGTTTTATTTTCTTCTTAATAAAAATTTAAAAGCGGTACTTCGCCGGTGCGAAGCGCGTGGATTTCACCGACTGACACATACAGACATATTCATGAGTGCAGGTACTTCGGAAAGAAAGCACCGCGTAAACCTGAAGTTTAAATTAACTTCATACACCTACAAAAGGTTGCCATTCATTTCAGGCAAGATTGCTTTTCTTCTGTACAACTATACGTTGCATTCTCAAAAGAGTGTGCTTGCACGGCTTCAGATATAGATATATATATATATGTATGTCTATATATAAATATGTAAGCTTATAAGTACTGCCTTACTTCTCTTTAAGAAAGGAACATGTAATGATACTTGATTTAAACGATTCCATGTCTTCCTGGGTTTGCGTAGCTTATTGTCTAAAAAGGTGAAACCCTCATTTATAAAACTTTGCTGCAGATGACTTAGCTTATTGTCAATATCTTTACACGTTTTTTTAACACTTATTGACTGAAACGTGCTTTCACGAAAAAAGTTACGGCTTTGCTACAGGATACACCCTCCACAAGTTAAGCAAGTAAAAATAAAATATATATTTCTGTTTTATTTAAACCTTTTAAGTTCGTATGCATAGCCCCATTTGGCTGTTTAATTTTTTTTTTTCTTTCTTCAGTAATATTTGATCTCCTTAAAGAAAAAGAACATATCCATTTTACTTTTTTTCTATCTCTGTAGTAATATTTTACTGTAAAAGAATAACCAGTATTTAAACTTTTTATGTTACTTTATACATTTATTTTACACAATGTTGAAAAATTAATAAAAAACCTACATATTTTGGCAGCTGCTGCTTTCATTTTCAATAAAATGAAAAAAGCTCTCCAAGAGAAAACGTCAATAAAGAAGAAACAGTTTGCACTATCTAAAAATCAGAAACCCTCATTTATAAAAGTTTGCTGCAGATGACTTAACTGAAAATAAATGAATAGTTCCTATGTGTATAATACATATTTATCTATTTTACTTATGCCTTTATTCCACCAACTTACAACATCTGAGGTACAATTTGTTACATTACTTTTGTTTTTTGCACAACATGCAGGTGAAGTGACTTCCTCAGGGTCACACAGTGGTGTCAGTACCAGGATTTGAACTGACAAGCTCCGGGTTTGCTGAAATATTACTGAACAAAGAAAATAAACGAAAACGGGCAAATGGGGCTATGCATACAAATGTCCATCCGTCCATTATCCAACCTGCTATAACCTAAATACAGGAGCCACTAAGTAGATATGTATATATACAGTATATATATATATATATATATATATATATATATATATATATATATATATATATGTATATATATATATATATATATATATATATATATATATATATATATATATATATACAGTTTATATATATATATATACAGTTTATATATATATATATATATATATGTATATGTAGATATGTAAATTTGTATATGTATATATATGTTTATGTGGATGTGTATATGTGTATATACGTATGTATATGTAGATATGTGTATATGTAGATATGTATATATATATATCTATATGTATATATATGTTTATGTGTGTGTGTCTGTGTATATTATATATATAAAAGACAGCAACACTCATAACAGTGACAACACAATTACATTGACAATCATGTTACGTTATTTTTAAAATGTTTCCTTTTTTTTTTTTTCATAACCTCTTTAACACACTACTTCTCCGCTGCGAAGCGCAGGTATTTTGCGCTATATATATATATATATCTGTATGTGTATATATATATATATGTGTGTGTGTGTGTGTGTGTATATATGTGTATATATATATGTTGATATGTGGATGTGTATATGTATATATATATATATATATATATATATATATATATATATATATATGTAGATATGTATATATGTTTATATGTATATGTATATATATGTTTATATGTGTGTGTGTGTGTGTGTGTATTTTATATATATATAAAACACAGCAACACTCATAACAATGACAACACAATTACATTGACAATCATGTTACGTTATTTTTAAAATGTTTCCTTTTTTTTTCATAACCTCTTTAACACACTACTTCTCCGCTGCGAAGCGCGGGTATTTTGCTAGTCTATACTAATAAAAGGCAAAACCCTCACTGACTCACTCATCACTAACTCTCCAACTTCCCGTGTAGGTGGAAGGCTGAAATTTGGCAGGCTCATTCCTAACAGCTTACTTACAAAATTAAGACAACGTCCGCCATGTTAAACTTTCTTATTTATGGCCCCATCTTCACGAAATTTGGTAGGCGGCTTCCCTGCGCTAACCGAAACCGATGTGCGTACTTATTTCAGTGGTATGACGCCACTGTCGGCTGCCATATTGAACTTTCCAACGGTCTTTGTTACTTAATGGGCCCATCTTCAAGAAATTTGGTACGCGGGTTCCCAACGCTAACTGAATCCTACTTACGTACATATATACGTCCATAGCCTGCAGCTCGGTCCACACTCTGAATCCTCCAGGCACTCCTGAGCATAATCTAATTTTGAAGGTTAGGGCACCAATAATGTTACTGAGAAACTTACAGCCACCGAAACTTTGTAATGGCACGGGACTTCAGGTCACATGCCTGCAAAAGAACCTAATTGAGGCAACTATTTTTACTGGTGGTGGCTCAGGGGAGAGAGTTTTTATTCCTCGCATCCCCGTTATACCCTCTGATCTCCCATTTCAATTCAAACGCCTCCAATTTCCAATTTTGCTCAAGAGTAAGCTCAGCGCACAGCTTGGTCATATTACAACCGGAGGGGCGAACTGACAACGTGGTATACAAAGAGATCCTTAACAAATAATTATTGGTACATTTTCCCTCAGTTTATTATTTAAACTTTTAAAGCAGTACTTCGCTGCTGCGAAGCGCGGGTATTTTGCTAGTTAGAAATAAATGTGATGCATTAGGATTAAAAGTCAAGATGGAGGTAAAGAATTTAGGGGTAACTATTGACTCTGACCTGAATTTTAAATCACATATTAATCAGATTACTAGGACATCATTTTTTCACTTAAGAAATATACCCAAAGTTCAACCTCTTATAACATTGCAAGATGCTGAAAAATTAGTTCACGCTTTTATTTTCAGTCGACTAGATTACTGTAACGCACTCCTCTCAGGACTACCAAAAAAAGACATCAATCGATTGCAACTAGTGCAGAATGCAGCTGCTAGAATCTTAACTAGGAAAAGAAAATCCGAGCACATCACTATATGTCACTATATTGGTTACCTGTGTCATTTAGAATTAGCTTTAAAATACTGCTTATGGTTTACAAAGCCTTAAATAATCTCACTTTATATTTCAGAATGTCTTACACCTTACACTTCAAATCGTAACCTTAGATCTTCAAATGAGTGTCTACTTAGAATTCCAAGAGCTAAACTTAAAAGAAGTGGTGAGGCGGTATTCTGCTGTTATGCACCTAAAATCTGGAATAGTCTGCCAATAGGAATTCGCCAGGCTAATACAGTGGAACACTTTAAAAAAGTGCTGAAAACACATTACTTTAACATGGCTTTTTCAAAGCTTCATCTTAGTTTAATCCTGATGCTCTGTATATTCAATTAATTATCATTATTATTCATGGTGGCTCCAAAATCCGTACTAACCCCTACTTTCTTTTCTGTTATTTTTCCGGTTTTCTGTGGTGGTGATCTGCGCCACCACCACCTGATCAAAGCACCCTGATATCCCTAAATTGATGGATTAAAGGCCAGAAGTCCACATGACCGTCATCATCAAATTCTTCCATGAGAACCCTGAATACAATTGAAACATAGTCATTAACTGAAACAGAAACAGCTGTGTAGGAGGCTTAAAACTGGGTGAGGAACAGCCAGACTCTGCTACCAAGGTGAGGTTGTGGAAGACAGTTTCATGTCATGGCTAGATTGAGCACAGCAACAAGACACAAGGTAGTTATACTGCGTCAGCAAGGTCTCTCCCAGACGAAGATTTCAAAGCAGACTGGGATTTCAAGATGTGCTGTTCAAGCTTTTTTGAAGAAGCACAAAGAAACGGGCAATGTTGAGGATCGTAGACGCAGTGGTCGGCCAAGGAAACTTAGTGCAGCAGATGAAAGACACATCAAGCTTATTACCCTTCGAAATCGGAAGATGTCCAGCAGTGCCATCAGCTCAGAACTGGCAGAAACCAGTGGGACCCAGGTACACCCATCTACTGTTTGGAGAAGTCTGGCCAGAAGTGGACTTCATGGAATAGTTGCAGCCAAAAAGCCATACCTCCAACTTGGAAACAAGGCCAAGCGACTCAAGTATGCACGAAAACATAGGAACTGGGGTGCAGAAAAATGGCAGCAGGTGCTCTGGACTGATGAGTCAAAATTTGAAATATTTGGCTATAGCAGAAGGCAGTTTGTTCGTCGAAGGGCTGGAGAGCGGTACAATAATGAGTGTCTGCAGGCAACAGTGAAGCATGGTGGAGGTTCCTTGAACGTTTGGGGCTGCATTTCTGCAAATGGAGTTGGAGATTTGGTCAGGATTCTCAATGCTCAATGCTGTGTTCTCAATGCTGAGAAATACAGGCAGATACTTATCCATCATGCAGTACCATCAGGGAGGCATATGATTGGCCCCAAATTTATTCTGCAGCAGGACAACGACCCCAAACATACAGCTAAAGTCATTAAGAACTATCTTCAGCGTAAAGAAAAACAAGAAGTCCTGGAAGTGATGGTATGGCCCCCACGGAGCCCTGATCTCAACATCATCGAGTGTGTCTGGGATTATATGAAGAGACAGAAGGATGTGAGGAAGCCTACATCCACAGAAGATCTGTAGTTAGTTCTCCAAGATGTTTGGAACAACCTACCAGCCGAGTTCCTTCAAAAACTGTGTGCAAGTGTACCTAGAAGAATTGATGCTGTTTTGAAGGCAAAGGGTGGTCACATCAAATATTGATTTGATTTAGATTTCTCTTTTGTTCATTCACTGCATTTTGTTGATTGATGAAAATAAATGATTAACACTTCCATTTTTGAAAGCATTCTTTGTTTACAGCATTTTTTTCACACCTGCCTAAAACTTTTGCACAGTACTGTATATTTATATATTAATTTGCAAATCCATAGTCTTCTATGAAATATGGAAAGTATAAATGTAAAAAAATGCAATTGACTATGGTTTTACAATTTATTTAGAATTTTTGTGAAACATAGGCATTGCATTAAGAATCTCCTCCAGGCTTATACTACTGAAGATTGTAGTACTCCAGTCACACCTCAAAACACAGACATTCAGACTAAACAAATTGTTGGGCTTTAAATTAACTAATCTTTATATATAATCTTCATTTGGATCTTGATCTTTGTTTGTCCGCGAATTCCACGCATGCATAGACCACCTTCCAGTTTAGTACGTTGTTGTTACTCACGGATGTCAACAATGTGCCGGAATAACGAAAGGGGTGGTGGACAGTGTTACGCTGGTTAGCTCCTGAGGCCTGGTTAGAGAATGAGATTGCTGAAGATAAAAGGTACGTGCCTACATAACATATGAATGAAAGAAAGACAGTGGGTAAAATGAATGACAACGTAACAGCACGTTCCGGAAATTATTATTGTTACGTTGTAGCTGGCGAGTGCTGCGTGTCTCACAGTTGTACCCTGGCTTGCTCACATGTCAGTGAAGTGATCCCTATTTATGCTTTAAAGAGCCTGGATACCTATGTGTCCCCCTTTTATAACCATTGCTCCGTGTATATTGCCTTACTCTTTCGAATGCCATAAAGCAACCTGCGAGATTGGAGAAAGGCTGAGAAGAGATCGTGAGAGGAAATGACAGCGTCGTGAAAACGAGACGGACTGTGAACGGAGAGAAGCAGAAATGCTCCTACACCACCACATAATTACTATTCGGACAGTGATTCTGAGTAGGCCGTTCCTATCGAATCAATGTCCAAGGGTTTTGTTTTGTAATTTTGTTTCCCTTATAAAAAATCATAATGCTGTGCGACGAAGGGCCCAGTTCACAACTGGCATCCGCGTTTAAACAGTGAGCCCTTCACAGACAACTTTAACACGTGCAACGTAGTTGGGTGCACATGGCTAGTTTATATATCTTTGTATTGTGGCACACAACTGGGGCTCTTGCCTGGCCGGGATGCCTCCACGCTGGAAGGACCGGGGGAGGTAGCCTATGCAGAGCACTAGCTGGCAGCCCCCCTGGGTTGCAGCAGTGCATCAGACTCTTGCAGGGCTCCATGGGAGCAGAAGTTTGATGCAGCCCAGCTGGGGTCCATGGGTGCCACCAGGGGGTGCTGAAGCTGCTGCTGAGCCCTTGGATGCAGCTCTTCTGTCACACCCGGAAGTACTGTCGAATGTAGGTCAACAAGCACCTGGAGCACTTCCAGGTGCCTTATAAAAGGAGCCAGCAGCCACTACTCAGGAAGCCAGAGTTGTGAGGTGGAGGACAAAGCTTGCCAGGAGAAGTAGAGGCAGACAAGAAAAGAAGAGAAGGAAAGAAGGGACTGAGTATTGTGTGCCATTTAGTATTGTGCTGTGTTGTGGGGAGTGAAATAAATGCCCCCATGTGTAAATAAACTGTGTGCTGAATGGCAAACATATGTCCAGCCGGTGTGTGTCGGGGTTAGGGGGGGCTGTACACACCCTAGGCTTCACGGTATTTAATGGAGACAGACATCTTTTGAGGCAACATCTAAGTTCAGTATCTATTTGCCATAAAAGGTCTATTAATACTACATTGTGTACCTGAATTCAGAAAGCTGTGTCTTCATTGGAGAATTGCCTAGTTACCAGTTAACTGATTGAGCATTTTGCACTCTTTCATGGAAAGGGGAGATTTGGACACATTTCTTCTAGTCTTTATACATCAACTTGGCATTAGCCCACTCAAGAAAATGAACGGTTCCTGTCTTTATAGCATCACAATATTGTGCACAAGCTGCTCTTGTGTTCCAGTCACCATGTTGTGTGCAGTTAACATGTATATTCCACTTGCTTGGAAATTTTTGGAGAGATGAGTTGAATGCTCAAATATGTTCAGAAATGTTTCTACAGTGAGGATGGATTTTTGTTTAAGGAAACCTTTCATTAATAACCTGTCCTTCATAAATATATCTGGCTCTCCGGTATCATCTTCTTTCATTTTTGTTAGACAATCTGAATACTTTTTCTAAGAGCTACATCCTTTGCCCACTACCTTGTTTCACTGTTAGATGACAGACATATAAATGGTGTATGTTTCACTGGACTGAAAAGGGATACATTCTCAACCGCAACACCTCGAAAAGCATGAGATTCAGGACATGAATGTGGCTGCTCTGGGACTGATTTGTGACTAAAGCAGGGAATTGTTTCATGAATCTCCTGCCCCATCAGTAGCTTTTACAATGCATTTAATATTATCAAATTTCAGTGTGGCTAATGTTTACATCACAGTGTCAGCAAAACAATACCCAAAGGTTGATCCATAATCTATTAATATAACCTATCTTTCATAAACAGTGTCAGCGATAGATCACAATTTAATGGACTACTAGGAAATACATGAAGCAAGAGTGACGGTTCTGTGTAATTGCACCAGGTTTAATGTCTTCTGAAATATCAATTGTTTTGTATTTTGTGCATGCACAGAAGTTTTTGTAATTGAAGGAGACACTGAAAGAGAGGCAGTTGGGAAGGTGGAAGGGAGCAACGTGAAGAGGCACTGATTTGTGTGATTAGTTAAATAATGAAAGAAAAGATAAGTGTTTTGTAAATAATTATCCTAGACCCATATGACTTTTGAAATAAAACGAACCCGACATATGTACATTTTGTATAAAATATGTATATTGAAAAATATGTTCAAGTATTGATAAAACAAAATGGAGACCCCAATATATAACACATATATACATAAATATATATTGTGATTAGGTGCTATATTGGTGCCGACCCGACACAGACTGACACCAGAGGCACGGGCAAAATAAACAAAGTTTTATTTTTTCTTCAGTCATGGGACACATCTTCCCCATGTCCCACTGGCCCTAACACAGTCCCAAAAACACACAAAAGTAAATCACACCCCAAATCACACTCTTCTCTTCCTCCACTCTTCCCAGGGCAGCTTCGTCGTCCTCCTCCTCCTCCTCCTCTCGACTCTGGCGCCCTGAGTAGTGACTGCAGGCTCCCATTATAGCTCACCCGGAAGTGCTCCAGGTGGTAATTAACCTAAAGTAGGCTGCACTTCCGGGTTTGGCTGTGTTGCCGCCCACACAGGCTCAGGAAGCCTTGCAGCTCCCCCTAGTGCTGACCACGGAGCCCAACCAGGATGAGCTCCGGTGTTCCATAAAACAGGCCCTGATGCAACCCAGGGGGGTTGCCACCAAGTGTTACGGAGGACATAGAGTGCATACCATGGCTGCTCCCCCAGATCCAGTGTTGAAGGGGCGTCCCAGCAGGGCATGGGTCCTGGCCATCCGCCACAATATATATACAGTATGTATATTGGTTTCAATAGATATTGATAGATATATATATCAACTAATTTATATATCTCAACCAATCTAGCATCTGAATGAATGTATTCAAACCAATATATATATATACTCAAACCAATCTAACATGACCAATCTGCATAAATTAAAATGGATGTGTTATGCACCAAACTAGCAAAATGGTTTGAAATAACAACAAGGAGAAGAGACATAATCAAAACCAGAAAAAAAGGATGGCCTATCGAATTGGCTGTCACCAAGACAAAACTGCAAGACGAGAATTTGAAGAAAAGAGAAAATTCAGAACATATTTCAAAAAAGCACTAGGCAAAAGGTTTGAAATGGAATCCATCAGCTCAGTTATGGAAATGGCCTTGCTAAGCAACTTTTAATCCCAACAAATGATTGGACGTCATTTGTGACATCTGAAGACACGCCTCTAGAGCTGCAAGGGCAGCCCTAGCAACCAGAGGACAAAAAAAGAGCCAGCCATATCAATAAAATGTGGTGATGGTAAAACAGTATAATAACAAAACAGCAACAATAACAAAACAAAATGAAGGCATATTCACAAAACCTAACTATAGATACATTTTTTGTCCCAGGCCCCAACTCTAGACCTAGGTTCAAATAAACCTTTTATTTTACAAAATATCCTTCCCACAGCTTTTGGCACAATGATCATTACAAATGAAAAGCTCTCCCTTCCTCCGGCCTATTCTGCTCCCCACTCACCTGACTGAAAGAGAGAGAGACTGTTCCCACTGCAGCCTGAAGAAATTTTCGGGAGGAACTGGATGTTGGTGATGCAAAATCAAATTTTGGTCTTTCCTACATACATAATGAGTGTTCTTACTTTTGCATTCATAATAGTTAATAGCTAATTAATTTTATTAATAACTAGCAAAATACCCGCGCTTCGCAGCGGAGAAGTAGTGTGTTAAAGAGGTTATGAAAAAAAAAGGAAACATTTTAAAAATAACGTAACATGATTGTCAATGTAATTGTGTTGTCATTGTTATAAGTGTTGCTGTCTTTTATATATATATATATAGCAAAATACCCGCGCTTTGCAGCGGAGAAGTAGTGTGTTAAAGAGGTTATGTAACCATATATATACATAAACATATATACATATATATAAATATCTACATATACACATATCTACATATACATATATATACATATACACATCCACATATACATATATACATTATATATATATATATATATATATATATATATATATATATATATATATATATACATATACATATATATATACATACACATACAAATTTACATATCTACACATATATATATATATATATATATATAGATATAAATATAGACATACATATATACATACATACATACATTCACACACATATATATAGAGCAAAATACCCGCGCTTCGCAGCGGCGAAGTACTGCTTTAAAATTTTATATAATAAACTGAGGGAAATTATACCAATAATTATTTGTTAAGGATCTCTTTGTATACCATGTTGTCAGTTCGCCCCTCCGGTTGTAATATGACCAAGTTGTGCGCTGAGCTTACTCTTGAGCATGCAACGTATACTTGGCCATGTGAAAAGCAAATCAAGAACAGCAAGACCGCGCCAACTGCGGAGCTCAGCTCGAGCGAAATGAATTGAATGAAATGAGGTGAATGGGAGGGGAGATGATCAGGTGACTCCAACACCTGCCTTAACTCTCCATCCCTCCACAAACACACAAACACAGTCTCTCGGATTCCAACTCTCCTTTATATAAAGAGATAAATAGCAAAATACCCGCGCTTCGCAGCGGAGAAGTAGTGTGTTAAAGAGGTTATGAAAAAGAAAAGGAAACATTTTAAAAATAACGTAACATGATTGTCGATGTAATTGTGTTGTCATTGTTATGAGTGTTGCTGTCTTTTATATATATAATATGCACACACACACACATAAACATATATATACATATACATATATATATACATATCTACATATACACATATCTACATATACATACGTATATACACATCCACATAAACATATATATACATATACAAATTTACATATCTACATATATATATATATATATATATATAGACATAGATATATACATACATACATTCACATATATATATATATATATATATATATATATATATATATATATATATATATATACTGTATATATACATATCTACTTATTGGCTCCTGTATTTAGGATATGGCAGGTTGGATAATGGATGGATGGACATTTGTATGCATAGCCCTATTTGCCCATTTTCGTTTTTTTTTCTTTCTTCAGTAATATTTCAGCAAACCCGGAGCTTGTCAGTTCAAATCCTGGTACTGACACCACTGTGTGACCCTGAGGAAGTCACTTCACCTGCCTGTGCTGCAAAAAACAAAAGTAATGTAACAAATTGTACTTCAGATGTTGTAAGTTGGTGGAATAAAGGCATAAGTCAAATAGATAAATATGTATTATACACATAGGAACTATTCATTTATTTTCAGTTAAGTCATCTGCAGCAAACTTTTATAAATGAGGGTTTCTCCTTTTTAGATAGTGCACACTGTTTCTTCTTCATTGACGTTTTCTCTTGGAGAGCTTTTTTCATTTCATTGAAAATGAAAGCAGCAGCTGCCAAAATATGTAGCTTTCTTATTAATTTTTCAACATTGTGTAAAATAAATGTATAAAGTAACATAAAAGGTTTAAATACTGGTTATTCTTTTACACTAAAATATTACTACAGAGAAAAGTAAAATGGATATGTTCTTTTTCTTTAAGGAGATTAAATATTACTGAAGAAAGAAAAAAAAAATTAAACAGCCAAATGGGGCTATGCATATGAACTTAAAAGGTTTAAATAAAACAGAAATATATATTTTATTTTTACTTGGTTAACTTGTGGAGGGTGTATCCTGTAGCAAAGCCCTAACTTTTTTCGTGAAAGCCCATTTCAGTCAATAAGTCTTATGTGTGTGTTTATGTATGTGTGTATATATATGTAGATATGTGTATATGTAGATATGTATATATATGTATATGTATATAAATGTTTATGTGTGTGTGTATATTATATATATATATAATATATATATATATATATATATATATATATATATATATATATATATATATATATAAAAGACAGCAACACTTATAACAATGACAACACAATTACATTGACAATCATGTTACGTTATTTTTAAAATGTTTCCTTTTTTTTCATAACCTCTTTAACACACTACTTCTCTGCTGCGAAGCGCGGGTATTTTGCTAGTGTATATATATATATATATATATATATATATATATATATATATATATATATATATATATATATATATATATACACACATACATGCAGTTTCAATAACATAGAAATCAATATAAACATTAACATCATTATCATATGAGAATATGAAGTAATATATAAGAAGCACATTTCATATAAATATAAATTATTAAACAGTAAAATCTTCTTCTGTAATTTGCTACCGTTGCAATTTGTGTGTCTGTCCAGGATTTTAAATCACCTGTAGCTCGCAAAGCGTTTCACCTATTGACTTGAAATCTGGTACACATATAGTACGTCACGTCTGCTATCCGCTTTATGGGTGATGATTGTATTACTCTTTTTATGTTTATTTTATTTTATTGTAGAATCAACTCCTATCTGCGCACACCAGGGCGGCCGTGGGCGGATGCGTATGGTGTATTCACTCCATGTTATCGTGCATTGCGCTGTCAGTGGTATTTTGATAAAAGAATTTGAACAACATATAAGAAGCGCATAAATTATTAAACAGTAAAACATTAACATTTAAGAAGTAAAGTTAGATTAAGTACTACTGCAGTGCCTTCGGGTATACCTCATTTTTTGTTTGCCCATTACATGCTTAAATGTATACATTTTTTGGTGTACCTACCCGAGAACACGCGACATATAACCGAGCGTGGGAGAAGCATGGATTTTAAACACGCGTTGAGTTCATCTGCTGGTCTCCCTCGTGGAATAACTGGTAATGTTTGACTAAAATCTACAGCGAGTAAAACGACATTACCTCCTATTTTTTTTTACGATCTCTGAGATGTTGCTTTTTTCGGTTCAAGGCTTCATAAGCTCTTTTATGTTGTATGGTGTACTTATCCCAAACCATCATCTTTGAATGTTGCAAGACTTTCGCCTTGTATGTAGATCGGGGTAATTACATTCATTGCATTCCTAGTCTGAATCACAATCTGATTGTATGGGTGGTTACCTGGCACTGTAGGGTTGCCACCCGTCCTTTAAAATACGGAATCGTGCCGCATTTGAGAATGAAATTGCGCGTCCCGTTTTGAATCAATACTGGACGGGATTTGTCCCGTATTTTTTTTTATCATTTTTTTTAAAGCAGCGTCTCATGCAAATCATCCCACACGCATTTTATGAAGATGCCTCCTTTCCTACTTTTGATTGGGTAATACTTGATGTCATCGTTAGTTTGATTGGTCTTTTTAACTGTCCAGTGAGGAGGGCGTGTCTTTTAAGTAGAGTCTGCAAAGTGTTGGCACTGAGATGTGGCGTCAGCGCCAGAGTTGAAGCCCCTAATGTTGCGGTCAGCAAGTCGGCTAACATCCGCCATGTGCCGTCTTTCAGTTGCGAGAAGCAGATCATAGAATGGTTGAAACTGTTGCCTCTAACGTTGCGCTACGGCGTGTGGTTCGTTTATACCTCGTGTCTTCTCATTAAACTTTTATCTCGCGAATATGTTATTGCAATCCGCAGCGGGAGCGTTTCTATAAACTTAATTTAAACTTACGTTTTACACCGTGCTTTGTTTCCCTTATGAACATGCTTGTATGCTTCACTCGCTCCCTTCTCAATTGTTTAATTAATTTTTTGCTCTTCGCTGTTTGCGGCTCTTCCGTCATTTCCCCCTACTTCGTTCTTTTATCTCGCGAATATGTTATTGCAATCCTTAACGGGAGCGTTTCATTAAACTGATTGAAAATAGTTTTGCATTTACCTTTTTAGTAAAAGGCGAGCTTTTAAGCCTGAGAAATCACCCCGTAAATGCACACGTTTAATTGCACATGTGTTAATATGTTTGGTTACACAGTATTAAAAGACAGTGAACAACGTCAGTTACCTTTGTTCCCGCGTTTGATAAAAGGCGAGCTTTTAAGCCTGAGAAATCACCCCGTAAATGCACACGTTTAATTGCACGTGTTAATATGTATGCTTACACAGTATTAAAAGACAGTCAAAAATTAACGTCATTTACCTTCGTTCCCACGTTTGACTCGTGCTGTAAATGTCTTCCTTGTTTTTAGTTCACGTGATTACGTAGGAGGCGTGATGACGCGATACGTGACTCCGCCTCCTCATTACAGTGTATGGACAAAAAATATGTTCCAGTTATGACCATTACGCTTTGAATTTCGAAATGAAACCTGCCTAACTTTTGTAAGTAAGCTGTAAGGAATGAGCCTGCCAAATTTCAGCCTTCCACCTACACGGGAAGTTCGAGAATTAGTGATGAGTGAGTCAGTCAGTCAGTCAGTCAATCAGTCAGTCAGTCAGTCAGTCAGTGAGTCAGTGAGTCAGTGAGGGCTTTGCCTTTTATTAATATGTATAGATTTGCAGTTACAGCTGACAAGTTAATTCTCTCACTGGGACTGGCTGAAAGACCACTGCTTCGAGGAACTTCATACTATCCAAACATCCACTGAAAGTGAGACAGAGGCTGAACAAGAAGCTACTCTGATTTACAAAATTTACACATCATGAGTTCTCCTGAAGTATAACTTATTTACGGATATGTAGAATGTCACTGATCTTGCCTACAAAGTCATTCTGACTCTGCCAATTATTGCATATGAGAGGAGCTTTTCCAGTAGGAAATTTATAAAAAAGACTAAGAAACATAATGTCACAGATCCATCTAGTGGTCCTTATGTTAACATTGATTGTAAAAAACATCCTCTCGAATCACAACACATTGAGTGATGAACCAGCTTACAGAGAAAACCGATTTCTTGCAACTCTTGACAATTTAAAGGTCAAGCATTCATTTTTTGTCATGTCCATATACTGAATGCGACCTTACTAAGTACTGAAGTTGTTTGGGTTTGGATTTGCATTGCATTAAGTTGTAGCATGTAGAGATGTATATTATGTATTTATGTGTATGGTAGAAGCTACTAATTAGAATGTACAGTTGCATAATGTCACCATGCCCACCGTGGCAGATATAGTTTGTTTTTAATTTTTGTACTGTTTTGTTCTTATAGTGATGATTGAAATAAAGTCTCTACAGTTTGTGAATTTACCCTACAGTGCCTGCATTTTTCTGTTTGGTTGCTTGTCATGATTGATATCTCTGTGGACTTTTATGAGTACTGTCTGGTGAGTCATGGTGCAAGGACTCAACAATTTACACATAGGCATCTTAGCATATAGATCCTTTAACCATTTACCCACCAAAATACTTAAATTCGTGGTGCAATTAAGTGTCACACTCTAACCCTGCAATAATTAATAGTTTTCTGTGCTTGGTCTAATTTTTCACCCATGTGCATATTGTTACAGCAAAATCTCACCATATTATAAAGAAATAGTCAAGTCTGAACATAGACGTAAGGAATTACTTATATCTTAATAAAATGAGGAAATGGCAAAATGTTACAAAATCTGTTTTATATGTTATGTTTTATGTACAGTATGTACACCCACACCATATGAAACTTAATGTAGTGCCCCATTGGTTGATTATTGGCTTCCACCATAATGGGCATGACGGAGTGAAGGTTGCCTGAGATCTTCCTGATCTGCCAGTCAGTTTTCTGAGAAGTAACAATAGCTAGCCAATATATACTGACAAAAAAACAAAAAAGTTATTCATTGCAAATATGTAGAATTGGCCCTTTTAAAAGGGAACTACATTAGAGTCTATACATCATATCCATTACTTTTGAGGTATAATATCTGAGTCATGTCTTGTCATTTGTCTTGTCATTCATTAACACACTTGTTGGTCACATCCTACACTCACAATGCCCATGAAGCTCACGAAAGCATGTAGGTCCCATAATGGACATTTAAATATAACACACCCCTTCGTCTCTTGTTTTGGTCATGTCCAAAACATATCTTTATGGTATTTAAATCCCTGAGTCTGGTTAGTTATGATACACAGCAATCTGAAACTCTGTTTACACACATCTCTTGTCATGATCCGACCCTGGAAATCACTCACCTTATAAGTGTCTTATATCTTAAAGCATTATTGTTTAATGTATACTTCTGCTATGTACTGCTTTGTAAATCACTAACTCTTATTTACTGAATTTGGCTGTACACCTTTAAATACCTGTATGTTTCCTTTGTATATATTTCAGTTTATAATGAGACATGTCCGGTAAAATCCTTAAAGAAAGCTCACCCTTGTTGTTTTATGTTATGTTGTTGTTGTTGTTTAGGCTCTCTGTGGCCGCGCTGCACAACAGTGCAGAGTGGGCAGAAAATTGAATAAATGATACCTCTGCTGAAAATGCTACATATACAGTAAGTTTTAAATATACACATACTTAATTTAGTTATTGGAAACACATATCTAGTGAAAACATTTGAAAAATACTAAATCAGAATAATAAATAACTACTTACTTCATTTTTTCCATCTGCATGTGTATGCTTGGTGTTCTTGGTGTGTTCTTCAAAAGGTGTAATTAACCTTATATTCTGTAACAAAGGAAAAATACAGTAACATTAGTATCATTTAATAGAGTAAAATGTTATTTTTCTGGTGGTTGTAGTATGTGTTTGTGAGAATAGGTAGGGTTTTTTTAAAGACAATCCATATTTGTTTGAGATACACTTGTTCACATACATTTAACAGGAATGTACGCAATGTTAAACTTTTGAAGGGTTGTTGGAATGTAAGAAGACCAATAAATATTTTTCTAGCTAAAGTCAAAGACTAATTATAAAAGAAACCAGAAATGAAGAGAAGAAAAATTGAAAATGAGACTATAAAATAAACTGCTATTGAAAAGGAACTTATTAACAAGAGTCGCATAAATGGAGAGAAATATTTGAAGCTTGTTATGCAATGGTGCCATTTAGGGCTGGTACTCGAGACGGTGCAAATGGTGTAACAGCACCTGGGCCTGAATGTATTAGGGGATAATATGGACAGAGTACAAAATTGGCACAAACAAAAATAAAAGGCATCAGTTTTTTCTGGCCAAATGGTAGGAAGTACCTCCCTTCCTCGCAGCTGAAGAATCTTGCACTGAAACTCCAATTGAAAACACAGCATACTGCGGTCAATGAACTCTATCATCCAGGTTAATAATATCAGCCATAATGTCACTGATGATATTATTTTTCATGATATATTCCTAAACAATTAAAAGTTTTCGCTTACAGTGCAGGCAAAAGTTGAGCTTCGGTAGAGATAGCTAAATGTTGGGCAAGTCACCTCAATTAGCTAAATTCAGTGTTTCTTTATCTTTATCAGAGGAGAGATGCTGGGTATATTGGGAGAAGGATGCTATGGATAGAGCTGCCAGAAAAGAGGAAGGCCTAAGCGAAGGTTTATGGATGTGGTGTGAGAGGACATGCAGGTGATGGGTGTAAGAGAACAAGATGCAGAGGACAGGAAGATATGGAAAAAGATGATCTGCTGTGGCAACCCCTAACAGGAGCAGCCAAAAGAAGAAGAAGAGTGTTTCTTTATCTTTAATAAGAGGACAGTAAGTGTTTAATAAATCTGCCTATTTTAGTCCATTTTGATGTTTTTTGAAAACATCCTTAATACCATTAATGAAAGTTTCAACATTTTCAATGAAGGAAAAACGTTTTTTGTTTACAATTTCAGATTTGGAGATCATAGAAATTTTTAAAATAATGTATTCCTTTCTCAAAGCAACATAAAAGTGAATGAGATCTCAGAAGTGGGTACATTCTTCATGGTACAACAGTGTTACTGGCAATATTGAACAGATATCCTTAAATAATTTAAGATATCTGCAAATGCCAATTTCACTTAACACTTTTCATTCAATATTATTGTCAAAAAACCTATGCAACAGTTTCAGCAATTTTAAGATATTAAAGTTAAGTACAGAACTCTTTAAATCACTTATCCAGTTCAGGGGCACAGCAGTGAGATCTCAGAAAAGGGGGTTGAAACCCAGGGTAAGTCATTTGTGTGGATGGGTTTTCTTTTAGTACAGTATTCCTGTTTTCCATCCATATCCCAAAGATATCATATCCTGTGAATTTAATTTGTAACTCTTAAAAAGTGCCCCTGTGTGCATGCATTCTTGAGAGTGCTCTGTGATGAAGTAGACCCCGATCAAGGGCTCATTTTCTGCTCATTTAAGTATAGACTTCAACACCCCACAGCCCTTAATTAAGGAGGTTAAATACATGGGTGGATATTATAATTGGTGAACAATCAGCACATCCTTCTAATGAAAATGCATGGGTTTAGCTAAGATGTCTGAGGTGGCTGAAGTTGGGAACTTTAACCAGAATCAAAAAGAAGTAAACAGGCAACAGTCAAGCAGCCATACAAATCTCCTTAATAGGACAAAACAAATACAGTAGTTAAGTTAGAGCAGAAATCAAAAACCATAAATTTTTAAGCTTTTAATTTAAAATTCATAGACAAGTCTCTTTGATCTTTTGATTTAATGTTCAACCTGGATATAATGACAACTCCTTACCCTTAAGTAACACTGCTACATTACAAACTGATGCATGCACAGTTGGATTACAGCAAATAGTGTTATCAAGAAAGGCATGAAAAACAATTTAAAGCATAAAAATTAATTTCAAGGAATTCAAAAATGTCTTGTTAATCTGTAGATGCTTACAACTTTGGGTTCTGTGTTAATGTAAAGATAGCACAGGGTAGACACATGAGCCAGTGAGGAAAAAGAAAAGAATAATGCATATGCTGTGGATGATGACACATATTATCTAGCTAGTGTAGGAGGAAGGGCATCACCATGGGACAGGATGAAGAAGAATAATTTGCAAACATTCCTTCTTCTTAAAGTTGATTAGTGGCAGATGGCTCAACAGTTTCAAGGAAATACTGACCTTTCTAGTAGACAAAAGAGCCATGGAGGGCTAGAACAAGGATGAAAGAACTTTGGCCAATAGAAATTAGCACACAGTATCATGGGGTGCGAGCTGACACCGAGTTAGAGAACAGGAAGCAAGAGGCTTATGTCAGACCAATTAACGAAGTCCCAGGGGTGCAGCAACACTACATTTTACTACTGGGAATTCTAGTCTGATGTCCCAGTTGCAAAAGTGGCCTCCCTTGGTACCCAAAAGAAAAGGTTTACTGAATTTTAAGTGGGAAAGTAAACTGAGGTAAGAGAGAGGGATAAATAAAGAAGGGATGCTCTCATAGCCATTCTGCTGCCAAGAATGACTACAAGCAGGGCAAACTGGAAAAATCACAGGGAATAAAACAGGGCAGTACAAAGTGGCGCTAGAAAGTAGGCTAGAAAGAGTGCAGATTTTGGTGTTTTGTCTAGTTTATAATTTGCTTATTTGTGTGCACCTTCATCTTTTGTGTTTAGTTGTTAATTTAATTTTCCCTCTTTGTAGTCGCTGTAAATAGAAGAGTAGCTATGAGAGAATCCCTTTTTCACAACATCGAAGGTTAATCACATTCAGTCTATTCAAAAATATTTTAAGTGAAGTAAAGGCACCTTTTAAAATACTGTAATACAAAGAGTGGTAATTAATAAAATGAATACTGATTGAAACAGTACACAATGATATACTGTATCTGCTAATGTAAAAAGTATGACTTTGGTTCCATTGTATCATTCACATTTAAGGTAAATAGAACAATCTAAGATAAAGAGAAGAAGATTTAATTGATTGATAAAATTTAAAATACAGACTGCTTTTATGTTTCACCATGTCTGTGTATAAAAAAAATAAAATGCAGACACTGTCATCAGAAAACTGCATGGAACTGAATTAGCAGCATCATTTTAACTTGAATTACACATACTGCAGGAAAGTAGTGCATGTTATTATTTGCTGCATAAAATTTAGACTCTGACTGAAATATTAGAAGTATAATAAAACAAATTTAACAGAATATGTGTGAGCCACACATTTTAATTATTTTTCTAAATGACAGGATTCAAAGAAATATGTCAGCAAACAGTCAATCTACAGTAACGTTTGACATTCCCATTACTAACTCAATCAACCTGTACACAAAATCAAATCAATTCATATGTTGACTCTGCTCCTACTTCTTATTAATAATAAACATTAATTCAATTGTGTCTTGGGTATTGACTACTCTTTATCCAAATTCCACAGCCAATCATTGTTAATACTCAAAAAATAATTTAGTACTGAGCATTTACTTCCCCTGCATTCATATAAAATGATTTTAAGAGGATTATGTGCTGGAAAACACCTAAATACTATTTTAAGCTATTACTAAAACTTAGATTTGATATTTAACTTTCTACTGAAAATAACTTGCTTTTACTACCAACACAAAGAGGACTCTTCAGGCAGGGTATCATTAACACTGATTTCTGAAACTTACCGTTAGTCAGAAATTCATACTGCATACAGGACAATAAGAAATCTTGTCTTCTTTAGTCATTTGTATAATGATTTAAAAATTTCACAATGATCCCTCATTAAACATAAATCTCTATTGTTTTCAGATTTGCTGTAATACATTTTTCGTAATAATTTAATACTTTTATTTACTTTGCCAGCAATCATTACTGTAATATTTTTGGAACCTCTTCTACTTTAAACACATTTAATATATATTGAGGATATTTAAATATTTACTGAATGATTTCTATTAATACTGATTTATTAGAGATACCACCAAAAAATAAAGGAACTTTATGTGCAAACGTTTAATTATTTAATGGTTAAATCTAAAAAAATGAACATAGCAGATATCAGCTATGTATATTTAAATTGAATAAAACTGAACCAACTTACCTCCATCTGACTTCACTGTGTGTTCACCAAATATCTATAAAAAACTGGGGTTTTTATCCTTGATTCAGTCTTATCTCATCCTGAGCTACTGTAATTAGTCAAATTATTTAATGTGCTATCCTTTTGCCTACTTGTCTGCATTAGGCCATGGAACAGACATAAGAGTTAATTAGTAGACACCTTTTGAGAAGTGCAACAAATCATATTTAATCTGTACCTGCTCAGACCTCCCTTCTGTCATACTGTTATCTCTGATAGCTTTTTGCTATTCTTTTTGACTCAACTGACTAGTTTTTTTTTATTATGACTAATAAAACTTGGAATTACTTACTATTAATAAGGCCTAAAATCAAAAATGTGAAAAACAGAAATGGCACTCAGTGTTGTTCTGTGATCCAGCATTTGATCATTCTTCTGAGCTGAAATATGGAAGAACATTAAGGGAGAACAGTTCATGGAAATTCTGTTCAGCCAAGGATTCCACTATAACGTTAGATTGAAATGTGAAGGCTTTCTATGATGCAATTTTCCACCCACTGCTTAGTAGAATAACTGGCTTCATGTATTGATTGTTTTCTGTGTGTAAAGTAATATTTTATAACATTTCGAATAACGTACTGTTAGTCAGCTTCCAACTATGCTTACTGAGGAACTCATTTTAAAATATCTGCTAACATCAATCCATAATACTTTTGAAAATTACTTTGACCGTAACTGACTAGAGTGTGTTCTCCATCTTATACAAGTAATCTGTTTTGTAATATTGTATACTACACTACTTGCATGAAGAACTATTTTACTCATCTGTAACAATAACAATCCGCCTTCTATAATCTATGTTAATAAAAGGAAAATAAAAGTGTCAGTATGTCTGTCTTGTTGCTATGTCTCTGTCATCCCAATAGATGGTGCATAACAAATATTTTTAGTGATAAAATGCACTGCACTTGTCATTCCAAATACATGACACATCACAAACATTAACACTGCTTTTGTGATCCCCATACCAATTGGCATATAACAGAGACATACGCATTGCATGGTGCACTGCAATCGTTAATGATTAAATAATTAATTCAACGGTTATTACTCAGACTTCAACCCATCTTAAATGGGTAGGACAACTAGTGTTCTAAATGATCTCAAATTGGAAAAAGAATCAAATCCGCTTTGTAAGGATCTTCTTAAAATGCTTTCAGAACTTTGCCCGTGCTTAACCGCTTTATTCTACAGTCTGTTTAATCCTATTAAAAGATCTCTTTTAGATGGGACTCACTATTTGCATTGCTGTCTTTGTTGGGTGCAGTTTGAATGTTGACTTTAGATTATTTTAAAGTATATATTTCACTTGAGTTGTGTTCTGTTATAATATCCATCCATCCATTTGCCAACCCGCTGAATCCGAACACAGGGTCACGGGGGTCTGCTGGAGCCAATCGCAGCCAACACAGGGCACAAGGCAGGAAACAATCCTGGGCAGGGTGCCAACCCACCGCAGGACACTCTGTTATAATATTTTATTTCTAAATGAAATCAAATATATATAAGTTAATAGTCTACATCTTCTGCTATATAGTTAAATTACAGACATTTTTCAGACTGTTTTCAAACTTTATCTGAGACTTTTAGTGATTTGATCACTCTACAATGTTGAGTTGGCTGTCTTAGCTCTACTATGCCCACCTTTCTTGTCTGCCAGTCCTTATTTTTGGTGAAGGTTTCTAAATCTGTGGTCTGTCTGGACTATCTTCCAGGCTTTGAAAAGATTCTGTGCTTTTTCACACTTGCATTTCCCTTCTTCACCTAAGCAGACACTCACTACATTACCAAAGTTTTTAAATAGTGACCCTAACTATGACTTTAATTGGACTAGTTTACTATGGGTGGTTAACTTTTCACACTTATATTTTTTGTATTATTTCCCTTAGGCCTTTGCCTTTAAGCAGCTATAGCCAACCTAAAGTTGCACAAATTCACTGTGCTGACATATACAAGAAATACAGGAAATGAAATGATGGCAAATGCTTTTTCACAGCACCGCAATCCAATTTTTAGTGAAATTGATTATTTTGAATCCACATTATATTTATACCTAAGTTATAAGGATGCTGAAAATTCCATTATCTACTAAGCCATTACTAGTATAAAATGAGCATGTGCCCACAAAGGTTTTATCCATGTTTTCCTCCACTATCTCAAAGACATTTTTGTTGGATTAACTGTTACTACTAATTTAGAAAAGTGTGAGTGAATGTAGCTGTGTGTGTTTTGCAATTATATTGATGAGCCATCAAAATTACTTTTGCCTTCTACTGAATAGGCAAGGTGGCATTTCAAGGGGGGCAACAAGGAGGAAGGCAGTATCTTGATTTGCCAAAAGTGAGTGAGGTGCATTGTCCAACATTATCATGGTGCAATCGGTGTCTTGGAGTGTGCCAGTATTTGTAGGTCATTTATTAGTTAGTGCTCCTGTTCTATGATATCAGAAGAATCAAGTATTACTACACAATTGTCCCATGTTAAAGAACCGCAGAAATGTGTAGTCTCGGGGTTGCTTGCTGTTGGCGTAGAGTTGGTAAAGGCAATTAACTTTTATTAAGAGAATGGAATTTGGATCTTGCAATGATCCATGGCGAAGGGCGAGGTCTAGTATTGATTTCTGTGCACCATTGAGGTTTGGTTGACAGTTTTGCCAGTTGGGGACTGATTTGGATGCAACACCTGCTGCTTTCACTCAGCCCATCTCTTCTGATGGCAGTTCTAGCAGTAGGGCACCGTTTTTAACTGTGAGGCGTATCTCTTATTGAGCTGCAGTGTAGGTGTTATTTGATGGCAAAGCTTGTTGACTGTTGCTTAGCAGCCCCCCTGACACCTGTTGCTTCATGGGGGCCTCCAATCCCACAAACCTTTCGATCATTGATCATGTGTCATTTGCTCATGGCGCTTGCTTCACAGGATACCTCAATCCCCATACCTAAGCTTCACTGGGGACACATTTACACGATTATTGGGTAAATTTCCCATGTTACTCTATATTTACATTAGTTAAAAGTTTCTTTGTTTTAGTTCAATTTGTTCACCCGCAATCCTGTATGGAGTTCAATTTGTGGTTCAAAAATTTGAAATTTGACTTGTTCATCTTTAAATGAGATATTACTTTAGTTAGGAATGCAAACATAAATTAAACTGTCACCAATAAAGCAGGCATACTTTAAAAGCAAGTGAGATTGCACAAAATTAATTCCAGCTTTTGGCAAAAGCACATAGCTTTCATCCATATTTGGATCATTTTTTTCTCCAATACAATGTAAGCAGAAAATGAACATTCATCAAGAAGCCATTTTTGTTGTGTGTGAGATATTAAATATATTATTCCTGTTGTTCAAAGATGAATAAACTATATCGATCTAAAAAAAATCAATTTGTTTATTATCTCAACACTCAAAATAATGCACATTCAGACATTCCTAGGATTACTAACACATAGTTATTTTGATATCCATGCTATGTAGGCAAATTGTAAATCTAAAAGCTGTTTATTTAGAAGTGAAGCTGTCAGACACAATCTATATAAGCTGAATATGCAGTACAAAATGAAATATTATAAACATTGCACTTATTATTAAACTCTTTCCATATTATTTTATTGTAGCCATTAAACTCTTGAAAAAAGCTCTGATGGAGTATTTAGGAAAATGTTCACTAAACAATTTTTCAATCTATGGTTAATTATTAAGTGAGTTAATTACTCTTGTAGCATGGGGTTGATATAATAGCAGCAATATTTTTTCTTAATTATGAAATAGACACTGAAATTTACACTGACCTGGCTTTAGGATAAAGCATTAAACAAATCAAACGAATCTATGGGAAATAATAACTTTGAATTTTAGTTCAAATAATTCATTGAGGTGATAACATACAATCTAGTTTATTTGGTTTGAATCAAGGTTGTTTTTCTAATAAATTAGCCACAAATCTAATCTTGTTGGATTCTGCCTACAGTTGCTTCTTCTCTGGAATCTGTTTTCTACAGTATCTTCTTCAATCATTGTAAATAGAGAGTTGAGGCCCTCAGTAATTTCTTTCCACAGTTGTAACACCCAGGGTTAGTAAATATTGGTGGGTCTTCTCTAACCAGGTCAGCTGAGTTTCACTGAGTGAGTTTCTTCCAGCCAACAAGCCATCAGCAGCACTAAGTAATTTCAATGCCAGACTAAAGAAATGACAAGAGGTGACAAGTTCAAACAGTAATTGTTAGCAGTGCGCAACAATGTTGTCGGTCTAACAGAACTTTACAGTTCATCATAAAGTCAGGCCACTTTATCAAAAGAAACTGTTTTTGATTTAGAAAGTGGAAGACCTCTTCTGCCCTCTTCTGGAATGCTAAAACAAGCAACAATACAGTGGGACAGCAGAAACGTTTTTTTTTGCTTTAGTGTCTATTCAGGTTTTTGGCTTGTGTTTGGCAAAGAGCAGGGGATCAGAGGAATACAGACCTAGAGAAAATATCAGGAGATGGAAGAAATGTATTGAACCTGACAGACTCATAGTCAAAGCAAATGCAATGGTCAGAAAAAATAAAAAAAATAAGAGAAAACCAATTGTAAGAGTCAAAACAAAAACCAAACTCAAAGTCAAGAAAACAGCAAAAATGTTCAAACACATGGGCGGCACAGTGGTGCAGTGGTAGCGCTGCTACCTTGCAGTTAGGAAACCCGGGTTCGCTTCCTGGGTCCTCCCTGCGTGGAGTTTGCATGTTCTCCCTGTGTCTGCGTGGGTTTCCTCCGGGCGCTCCGGCTTCCTCCCACAGTCCAAAGACATGCAGGTTAGGTGGATTGGAGATTCTAAATTGGCCCTAGTGTGTGCTTGGTGTGTGGGTGTGTTTGTGTGTGTTCAGCGGTGGGTTGGCACCCTGCCCAGGATTGGTTCCTGCCTTGTGCCCTGTGTTGGCTGGGGTTGGCTCCAGCAGACCCCCGTGACCCTGTGTTTGGATTCAGTGGGTTGGAAAATGGATGGATGTTCAAACACCAAAATCTTGTCTTAGAAGTGCCTTATAGCTTCCACTAATGTATCAAATGAAAGCAAAAGGGAATGAGATTCAGTGTTTTAATGTCAGGTATAGCAAGCCACCATCTTACTAGGTAGGACTGGATGATCATCCAAAACAACACTTGACTCCAAATTCACATGACCAGAAATGGACATAGAGGCCCTAAACAAAATGGTCACAAAAATGCAAAAAATTGTTAAAAAACAGTAATGACTATCCAAAAAAAAAACACAAAATGTTTCCACCAATATATTTGTAATATGAACTATAATAAGACTCTTTTTTCTGATTTTTAAAAAAATAAATTCTCCCATGATGTCATTTTGCTTTTATTATGGGTGCCGCCATTTCGAGAAGTTTTTGATTGGATCAAACCCAAACCTTAAAACTTTAATCCCTTTGTTGTTTGCTTTTTAAGTATGATTTAAGATTTACTTTTTGGCTCTGGTTATGTGAGTGCTTACTGGTTTTTGAATCCCTTCCTGTCTCATTTTAACTATAGTTTTTGTCACACATCTTGACTCTTGTTTATTCATCTTGTGACTCTCTTGGTTATGACTCACAGGTTGTTTCCTTGGATATGATTCATCTCCAAATTCCTTTACTAACTAAATTCTTCTTCTGTCCCATACAGTCAACACATACGAAATCACAACAACAAATTAAAACAGTCCAAAATACAATACAATACAATACAGTTTATTTTTGTATAGCCCAAAATCACACAGGAAGTGCCGCAATGGGCTTTAACAGGCCCTGCCTCTTGACAGCCTCCCAGCCTTGACTCTCTAAGAAGACAAGGAAAAACTCCCAAAAAAACCTAGTAGGGAAAAATGGAAGAAACCTTGGGAAAGGCAGTTCAAAGAGAGACCCCTTTCCAGGTAGATTGGGCGTGCAGTGGGTGTCAAAAGAAGGGGGTCAATACAATACAATACAGTACAGTACACAAAACAGAACAATTTCTCAATATAGTAAGAAATAAAAAAATATAAATTTTAGAAGTACGGAGCAGAATTTAACAGTAGATGATATATCCCATAATATGATTTGGATTTGTGTAGAGTCCTGGAGACCTCATCCTTCAAGCTGCCTCCCCCATTTGGCCATTCCACAGCTGAAACAGCGCTGAGCCAGCCAATCCGATGAAAGGACCCCTCTCTCCCATGATTCCTGCGATCCTCCATCTGGGATGACTTTTCCTTAGGCAGGCAAAACAACTTGGCAGGTGGGCCGTGGCACCAAGTGCCACATTTGAGTACCGAGAAGAAAAACAGAATAAGTGAGGGTTAGTATACAATTATAACTGTCATGTTACTTATGTTTAAGTGCTAATGACTAACAACAGAGATGCAGTCTGTACAGTTAATCAGCAGCTCTAGTCAGGATATGCTAAACTGAAGTAGTGAGTCTTCAGCCGGGATTTAAAAGCTGAGACCGAAGGGGCATCTCTTATAGTAGCAGGCAGACCATTCCACAGTTTAGGGGCCCTGTAACTAAAAGCTCGACCTCCCACTGGCATCTTGAGATCTTAATGTGCGCTCAGGTTTGTAAGTCATGATAAGTTCAGACAAGTAAGCCGGACCTCGACCATTTAATGCTTTATATGTTAAAAGAAGGATTTTGAAATCTGCCCTAAACTTAACCGGGAGCCAGTGTAAGGATTTAAGAACTGGAGTTATGTGTTCGTATTTTCTTGTTCTTGTAATAATTCTCGCAGCCGCATTTTGGATTAACTGGAGGCTGTATAAAGAACAGTTTGAACATCCAGTGAACACCGCATTGCAGTAGTCAATCCTACTAGAGATAAATGCATGAATTAGTTTCTCAGAATCCTGTTTATTTAAAAAGCGCCTTAATTTCCTAACATTTTTAAGATGGAAGAAACATGTTTTGGACAACTTTGTAATATGCGCTTTAAATGACATGCTAGAGTCAAAGATAACTCCTAGATTGCGGGCTGATTCAGTAAAATTGACTGGGATTCCCACGGAGTTAAATGATGACAAAATATTGTTGTGATCAGCATCATTCCCTCCAACAATTAACATCTCTGTTTTATCTGTATTTAAAGACAAGTAGTTCTTATTCATCCACTCCTTTAATTCACTAACACAACTAATTAAAGACAGCATTGGAGAAACTTCATTTGATTTAAATGAAAGGTATAACTGGATGTCATCTGCATACGAGTGAAAATTAACATTATGTTTCCTAATGATAGATCCCAGTGGAAGCATGTACAGTGAAAACAGTAAAGGTCCCAGTACTGAGCCCTGCGGGACACCATATTGAACTTCTGTGTATAATGAAGGAGTACTGTCAGTACATTTCTGTACATATTGGAATCGATTTGATAAGTAAGAACTAAACCAAGCGAGCACGGTGCCTGTAAGCCCAACATCATTTTCTAGCCTGTACAGTAAAATAGAATGGTCGATGGTGTCAAACGCTGCACTTAAGTCTAACAACATAATTACAGTGGAGTTTCCTTCATCAGAGGATATCAGAATGTCATTTACAACCCGTGTTAGTGCCGTTTCTGTACTATGACCAGTGCGAAAACCAGACTGGAATTTCTCAAATAAATTGTAATGCGTAAGGTGTGTCTGAAGCTGATTGGCGACTACTTTTTCTAGTATTTTAGAGACAAACGGTAAATTTGAAATAGGCCTATAATCATTTAGTATATGTGGGTCAAGGTCTGACTTTTTAAGTAATGGTTTAATGACTGACACTTTTAGTGCATCAGGTACTGTGCCATGCAATAATGAACTATTGATAATGTTTAGGATAGGCGCTGCAAGAACATCCATTGCACTTTTTACTAGTTTTGTTGGCACTGGATCTAGGGAACAAGTAGTGGGCTTCATTTTAGAAATTAAACTTAAGACTTCCTGCTCAGTTACAGGATTAAAATTACTAAAGTGCTGAGTGCAATGTGAGACAGGGTCTGCTAAGCTAGTATTTGGTTTGTACTGTGATGCAGAGATCTGGGATCTTATATTTTTAATTTTCTCATTGAAGAAGTTCATAAAGTCTGTACTGCTAATGTCTGTTGGTGTTTTGCACTGTTGATCTGAATTTCCATTTGTTAATTTAGCCACTGTTCTAAACAGTGCCCGAGGATTTTTATTATTGCTATCTATTAATGTAGAATAATATTCTGACCGAGCTTTAAAGAGGGCTTTTTTATATCTGTTAACACTCTCTGTCCATGCAATTTGAAAGACATGTAGCTTTGTTGTTCTCCATCTGCGTTCCAGTTTTCGACACTCTAATTTAAGAGCTCGAGTGTTTTCATTAAACCAGGGAGAGTTTCTATGTGCTTTGATCACTTTTGTTTTAAGGGGAGCCACTGTGTCCAGAGCATCTCTCAAGGTCACATTATAATGTGATGTTAGCTCATCTAAATTGTTTTCCGTGTTTACATTTGATGTTAACTGATCTAAATGGTTTTCCACAATTACACTCAACTTACTCAAAGTATCTATAAATTTTGAAGCAGAATTACAATCTAGATGTCGCACTGTCTTTGTTTTAATCTGGGAGTGTGTTGGCAAGGGCAGGACTAAATCAAATGTAATTAAGTAGTGATCAGAAATAACTTCATTTAATGGAGTAATAATTAAATTTTGAATTTCAACTTTGTAAGTTATAATTAAATCTAATGTGTGGTTATGATTATGAGTTGGACCTTTGACATTCTGACAAAATCCTACTGAATTTAACAAATAAGTAAAACATTTGCTAAAAGTGTCAGTTTCCACATCAATGTGTACATTAAAATCTCCCATCAGTACTATGTGATCATAATTTATAGCCAAGTCAGATAAAAGGTTGCTAAATTCAGACATGAACAATGAATATGGGCCAGGTGGTCTATAGACTAGCACTATAATTGTGTTGGAATCTGTTTTAATATTTAAAATGAATGCTTCAAAGGATGTAAAGTTGCCTAAATTTTTAGAAGTGATTTGCATTTTGTTACAATGAATTATTCCAAGGCCCCCTCCTCGACCTGAATCTCTAGACTTATGAAGGAACGAGTATCCATCTGGTGACGCCTCAGCTAGGGGGACAGTGTCACATTTACTAAGCCAGGTTTCGGTGAGAAGACACAGATCAGATTTTGTACTTAATATAATATCATTTACCAAAACAGCTTTAGTGCCAAGAGAGCGAATGTTCAATAAGCAGCATTTAAAACTGTATGCTTCTTTCTGAATTGGTGATATATTTTTTGTTTTAATTTGTAGTAAATTTCTATTACAGATGCCCCTGGTGGAGGGTCTGGTTTTATCCCTTGGTCTAATTATACACCTTATTTTTTGGTTATCAATTAATTTAAGGTTTGTATCAAGACTAAATTTACTGGATGCCCCAAGACAAGGATTATGGGTAACAGCTTCAGGAAAGTAACAGGTGGGATAAACAACAGCCTGTGATTTAATATCACATGACTGCGGCCTGGATGGTGCTCTAATCAGTCAACCAGGCAGTTTTGCTGCCATATTTTGGGATAATACATAAGATCCCCTCCAGTTAGGATGAAGACCATCTCTTCTGAAAAATCCAGGCCTTTCCCAAAAATCATCCCAATTGTTCACAAACGCTATGCTTTTGTTTGCACACCAGGTTTCTAGCCAGCAGTGAAGGGAATGCAATCTGCTATAAATCACATCCCCTCTATATAATCTTGGTAAGGGGCCAGATACAACTAAATTCCGACATTTTCTTTTAGCTTTGATGCAAAGAGAGATGAAGTTCCTCTTTAATACCTCAGATTGCTGTGAATAAATATCATTAGTGCCGACATGCAGCAATAAGGTAGATACTTCATCGTCGGCGACACGGTCCAATGCGGCCTCTATGCCAGAAATCTTGGCCCCTGCAAGGCACTTAACATGAACTGCTGGTTTAACACAGTTTGGAATTCTAACATCCCGCACTATGGAATCGCCAATTATGAGCACTTTCTTATTCTCAGTTTCCACAGGCACGCTGCGGAGTGCTGAGAATCTGTTCTGGGTCCGAATTGGTGAAACTGGGTGCCGGGGGACTACATTTTGGATTCTTAGACCCCCGTCTTACTGTTACCCACTCGCCCTGTGGCTGAATTGGTGCTGCTGACTTTGGCCGTGCACTGACTACAGTGGGGCCAGGAGAGACTGAAGCCGAATCAGATGTAGCCGAATTGTCTAAAAAAACCGAGTCGATCCAATTTTCGGTTTGCCTAATCGCTATCAGATTCCTAACGCGGTCCTCCAATTCGCGTATTTTCACGACCAACTCTAAATTAACTAAACACTTTTGGCAGGTGAAGCTGTCTACAATGTCGGCCGGAAAACCTGAACTGTACATGCTGCAGGACACACAACATATAAACGTGCCCTCAACGGGCAGAGAGCAGATAGAACTTACGTTTAGTATTGATGTCATCTTCTCCGTTTTCTGTAGTTTACTTAAGTGCTTTCTGCTTCAGAGACCGTCGGCTTCAAGTTTCTCACTGCCGGTTATTTCTTCTGGTCAGCTGCCGGCTTTACTTCTGATGAACTTGCTCGGGTGTTTGTGAAGGGTTACGTGCCTGTGGGAGACGCCGCTGCTCTGTGCTTCTGCTCGGTGCTTCCGCTGGCTGCTACGCTCGTGCTTCCGCCTGTGTGAGAGAGAGAGAGAGAGCCAACCAACATGTCAAAATGTAAACAGACTGCATCAAAAGATTCCAAAAACACACATTTATCATGTTCACTTGTAAAAGATTTTCAGAAAACTAATCCTAAAATAATAATAAGGTTACATAATATAGGAAAATCCAGAAGGAGAGATTTGCAGAAAAAAACTCATTAGCTTGCTTTTTTATTGTGCAGCAAATTTTGAGAAACATCTCCCTGGGAGGAAGAATATTTTGCTGCTCCCTTTGGATGGGTGGATGAGTATTTGCTGGTGGCATGGCATAAGTGCAGGGCCCAAAAATGCGCTGACAAATGCACACCAACAAAAAATGCTCACGCAAAGAAAGAATGAGCAAAGCGACAAATGCACACTGCTAGTAAATCCCCCTCAGTAACACTTTCTCCACATGCACATATACTGACAACTTGTCAGTTTTTATAGAATAACACGTTAATAAAAACATACACATATGCGATATTTGGTTATACTTTTAAATTGAAGACAAGATTCTTGACTAATGTGTGGGAGGAGAGGCAGATCTTCAATTCAAAAGCATAAACCTGTCTGAAGGGGTCATGAATTGTGGGCTAATTTTGTTTTATCAGAGTAATCGATTTAACAATATTTTATAAGAAAATGCATGTATTTTGCACATTTTCAATATACAGCTGGATGACATGATGTGGACTATGCGTCACTAAGGAATTTTTTTCATGGACACTTTGATATTGTTTGCTGTTCTGCAGCACTGGCCACTGTTGCATTTTATTAAAGCATATGCTTTGTTAGCTCTGTTCTGCATGAAAACATAAGATTAAAACTTTTTTCACCCATTACAAAAAACCACATGGGGTAAGTAACACTTAAAAAATTATTTTTGGGAGGAGTATTCCTTTAAATAGTAACATTAAAAAGCAATGTTAACAGTTGTTTTGTTTTTTTTTTGTTTTTTTTTACCTTGTAGCATCTTGAGTTCTACAATGGAAAATTTTCATTGATTTAAGTATAACAAAAATGGCAATTCTGCTTTAGCAGAAGCACTTGGCTTAGAGTTATCCATCCATCCATCCTCTTCTGCTTATCCGAGGTCGGGTCGCAGGGGCAGCAGCTTGAGCAGAGATGCCCAGACTTCCCTCTCCCTGGCCACTTCTTCTAGCCCTTCCGGGGGAATCCCAAGGCGTTCCCAGGCCAGCCGAGAGACATAATCCCTCCAGCGTGTCCTGGGTCTTCCCCGGGGCCGCCTCCCAGTTAGACGTGCCCGGAACACCTCACCAGGGAGGCGTCCAGGAGGCATCCTGATCAGATGCCCGAGCCACCTCATCTGACTCCTCTCGATGCGGAGGAGCAGCAGCTCTACTCTGAGCCCTTCCCGGATGACTGAGCTTCTCACCCTATCTTTAAGGGAGAGCCCAGACACCCTGCGGAGGAAACTCATTGCAGCCGCTTGTATTCGCGATCTCGTTCTTTCTTAAATGTGTGTCTTAAATTGGTTTGAATCCTACCTGGCAGGGAGAAAATTCTTTGTTAGTTGTGGTAATTATAACTCAAAGACACATAATATTCTATATGGTGTTCCACAAGGCTCTATCCTGGGTCCGCTGCTCTTCTCAATCTACATGCTTCCATTAGGTCAGATTATCTCGGGACATAACGTGAGCTACCACAGCTATGCTGATGACACACAGCTGTATTTATCAATAGCACCTGATGACCCCAAATCTCTTGATTCGCTAACACAATGTCTAACTTGTATCTCAGAATGGATGAATAGTAACTTTCTCAAATTAAATAAAGAAAAAAACGAAATCTTAGTGATTGGCAATAATGGATACAATGAGGCTATTAGAAATAAACTGGATGCATTAGGATTAAAAGTCAAATCGGAGGTAAAAAGCTTAGGGGTAACCGTTGATTGTAATCTGAATTTTAAATCGCATATTAATCAGATCACTAGGACAGCATTTTTTCACCTAAGAAACATAGCAAAAGTTAGACCTCTTATATCATCGAAAGATGCAGAGAAATTAGTTCATGCGTTTGTTTTCAGTCGGCTAGATTACTGTAACGCACTCCTCTCAGGACTACTCAAAAAAGACATCAATCGTTTGCAATTAGTGCAGAATGCAGCTGCTAGAATCCTTACCAGGAAAAGAAAATCCGAACACATTTCTCCAGTTTTGATGTAACTACACTGGTTACCTGTGTCATTCAGAATTGACTTTAAAATTCTGCTTATGGTTTATAAAGCTTTAAATAATCTCGCCCCGGCTTATATATCGGAATGTCTGTCACCTTATATTCCAAATCGTAACCTCAGATCCTCAACTGAGTGTCTCCTTAGAATTCCAAGAGCAAAACTTAAAAGAAGTGGTGAGGCGGCCTTCTGCTGTTATGCACCTAAAATCTGGAATAGCCTGCCAGTAGGAATTCGCCAGGCTAATACAGTGGAGCACTTTAAAAAACTACTGAAAACACATTACTTTAACATGGCCTTCTCATAACTTCACTGTAATTTAATCCTGATACTCTGTATATCCAATTCATTATAATAACTATTCATTCAAAATCTGTACTAACCCCTACTCTCTCTTCTGTTTCCTTTTCCGGTGTCCTGTTGGTGGTGGCGTGCACCACCACCATCTACCCAAAGCACCATGATGTTCCAACAATGATGGATGGATTAAAAGCCAGAAGTCTGTATGACCATCAGCATCAAGTGACTCCGTGAAAACCCGAACTACAAAGAGGACTATTTCATTTATGTTAGGTAGAATGCCCAGAGGGGACTGGGCGGTCTCGTGGCCTGGAACCCCTACAGATTTTATTTTTTTCTCCAGCCTTCTGCAGTTTTTTTTGTTTTTTCTGTCCACCCTGGCCATCGGACCTTACTCCTTTCTATGTTAACTAATGTTGTCTTATTTTAATTTCTTATTTTATCTTTTATTTTTCTTCTCTTCATTATGTAAAGCACTTTGAGGTACTTTTTGTATGAAAATGTGCTATATAAATAAATGTTGTTGTTGTTGTTGTTCTTTCGGTCACTACCCATAGCTCATGACCATAGGTGAGGGTAGGAACATAGATCGACCGGTAAATTGACAGACAGCATCAAATATACTAATGCAGAGCCCGCATTACTGCGGATGCCGCACCGATCCGCCTGTCGATCTCACGCTCCATTCTTCCCTCACTCGTGAACAACACCCCGAGATACTTGAACTCCTCCACTTGGGGCAGGATCTCGCTACCAACCCTGAGAGGGCACTCCACCCTTTTCCGGTTGAGGACCATGGTCTCGGATTTGGAGGTGCTGATTCCCATCCCAGCCGCTTCACACTCGGCTGCGAACCGATCCAGAGAGAGCTGAAGATCACAGCCTGATGAAGCAAACAGGACAACATCATCTGCAAAAAGCAGTGACCCAATCCTGAGTCCACCAAACCAGACCCCCTCAATGCCTTGGCTGCGCCTAGAAATTCTGTCCATAAAAGTTATGAACAGAATCGGTGACAAAGGGCAGCCCTGGCGGAGTCCAACTCTCACTGAAAACGGGTTCGACTTACTGCCAGCAATGCGGACCAAGCTCTGGCACCGATCATACAGGAACCGAACAGCCCTTATCAGGGGGTCCGGTACCCCGTACTCTCGGAGTACCCCCCACAGGATTCCCCGAGGGACACGGTCGAATGCCTTTTCCAAGTCCACAAAACACATGTAGACTGGTTGGGCAAACACCCCATGCACCCTCCAGGACCCTGCTAAGGGTGTACAGCTGGTCCACTGTTCTGTGACCAGGACGAAAACCACACTGTTCCTCCTGAATCCGAGGCTCGACTATCCGACGGCCCCTCCTCTCCAGGACCCCCGAATAGACTTTTCCAGGGAGGCTGAGGAGTGTGATCCCTCTGTAGTTGGAACACACCCTCCGGTCCCCTTTCTTAAAGAGGGGGACCACCACCCCAGTCTGCCAATCCAGAGGCACTGTCCCTGATGTCCATGCGATGTTGCAGAGGCATATCAACCAAGACAGTCCTACAACATCCAGAGCCTTGAGGAACTCCGGGCGTATCTCATCCACCCCCGGGGCCCTGCCACCAAGGAGTTTTTTGACCACCTCGGTGACCTCAGTCCCAGAGATGGGGGAGCCCACCTCTGAGTCCCCAGGCTCTGCTTCCACATTGGAAGGCATGTTAGTGGGATTGAGGAGGTCTTCGAAGTACTCCCCCCACTGACCCACAACGTCCCGAGTCGAGGTCAGCAGCGCACCATCACCACCATATACAGTGTTGACACTGCACTGCTTCCCCCTCCTGAGACGCCGGACGGTGGACCAGAATCTCCTCGAAGCCGTCCGAAAGTCGTTCTCCATGGCCTCCCCAAACTCCTCCTACGCCCGAGTTTTTGCCTCAGCAACCACCAAAGCCGCATTCCGCTTGGCCTGCTGGTACCTATCAGCTGCCTCCAGAGTCTCACAGGACTCCTTCTTCATCTTGACGGCATCCCTCACCACCGGTGTCCACCAACGGGTTCGGGGATTGCTGCCACGACAGGCACCGACAACCTTACGGCCACAGCTCCGGTCAGCTGCCTCAACAGTAGAGGCACGGAACATGGACCATTCGGACTCAATGTCCCCCTCCTCCCTCTGGATGTGGTTGAAGTTCTGCCGGAGGTGGGAGTTGAAGCTACTTCTGACAGCGGGCTCTGCCAGACGTTCCCAGCAGACCCTCACAACACATTTGGGCCTACCAGGCCTGACCGGCATCCTCCCCCACCATTGGAGCCAACTCACCACCAGGTGGTGATCAGTTGACAACTCCGCCCCTCTCTTCACCCGAGTGTCCAAGACATGTGGCCGCAAGTCCGACGACACGACCACAAAGTCGATCATCGAACTGAGGCCTAGGGTGTCCTGGTGCCAAGTGCACATATGAACACCCCTATGCTTGAACATGGTGTTCGTTATGGACAATCCGTGACGAGCACAGAAGTCCAATAACAAAACACTGCTCGGGTTCAGATCGTGGGGGCCATTCCTCCCAATCACGCCCTTCCAGGTCTCACTGTCATTGCCCACGTGAGCATTGTAGTCTCCCAGCAGAATGAGGGAGTCCCCAGAAGGTATGCCCTCTAGCACCCCCTCCAGGGACTCCAAAAAGGGTGGGTACTCCGAACTGCTGTTCGGTGCATACGCACAAACAACAGTTAGGACCCATCCCCCCACCCGAAAGCGGAGGGAGGCTACCCTCTCGTCCACCGGGGTAAACCCCAATGAACAGGCTCCAAGTCGGGGGGCAATAAGTATACCCACACCCGCTCGGCGCCTCTCACCGGGGACAACTCCAGAGTGGTAGAGAGTCCAGCCCCTCTCAAGGAGATTGGTTCCAGAGTCCAAGCTGTGCGTCGAGGTGAGCCCGACTATATCTAGCCGGAACATCTCGACCTCGCGCACTAACTCAGGCTCCTTCCCCTTCAGAGAGGTGACATTCCACGTCCCAAAAGCCAGCTTCTGTAGCCGAGGATCGGACCACCAAGGTCCCCGCCTTTGGTCACCACCCAACTCACACTGCACCCGACCTCCTTGGCCCCTCCCGTAGGTGGTGAGCCCATGGGAAGGGCGACCCACGTTGCCTCTTCGGGCTGTGCCCAGCCGAGCCCCATGGCTTAGAGTTAACTAGGGTTAAATGTTCCATTAAAGTTAAGCTGTTGGTAGAAGAAAAACTGGGTCTTGGTTAAATGAACAAGTAATCATGATTTTTAAATTAACAGACAGTACTGCACAAAGAAACTATTTTTTTAATTAAATCTACAAAGCAACCAATCATTCTTGTGTTCTGCTGGTTAAAGAAACATGACCCAAAAATAAATTGTGCAGGGGTGAAAACATTTCTTGTAAAATCAGCTGTTTTAAAGCTTGTTTTCTTAAATGTTTCACAGTAGCCATGATCCAGTACATTTCAGGTTGTTATATTGATTAGACATGTCTTTAGTAAACAGGAAATCAATGACACTTTTTTGTTTATGTAATGCACCTTTTTCTAAATGGATTAGTTTATCTTGTCTTTCATTCTGAAATACAAGCAATGGAAAATGGTTGACAAAAGTGGCTACATTTTACTATACATAAATGACACAACTCTTCATTAAACAGAAGCTGTCCTTTTTTGAATGCCGTTATAATTTAAAAATTTAGAGTAGAAATTATTTTTACGAAGCTGGATGGCTAAGAGTAAGTGAGCTTTCTTGTGCCCTTGTTGACAGTAGTTCATCTAGGGTTTGTTCCTACCTTGCAACCACGGCTTATTGGATAGGCAAAGTAGGTTGACAGAATGGACAGCTAAATTGACATAAGTCTACAAATCATTTGACATAAGAGAAAATATTACATTAAATGAACAACAAAGATTGGATACTAAGTATGTGTTTTTTAATAATTTAATTTTAATTTGTGTGATATTACAGTGGCACAGTGCTGCTGCTTTCTTGCAACAGGAAGACCAGGGTTTGCACCCCGGGTGCTCCCTGTATGGATTTTGCATGTTCTTCCTCTGTCTCTGTGGGTTTCCTCTGGCTGCACCATTTTTTCCCTCACAGTCAAAACACATGCAGGTTTAGCTTTGCTAAAAATAGCCCTAGTGTGTGCCTTTTGACTGTGTATATCTTTGTTCTGTGGTGGATGTATGATATACCTTAAAAAGATCCTTCTAGATCTAAAACATTTGCTTGGATCTTAACATTGTTATTCTCAAGGAAATGTATCAATATGATCCATATTTGAGAAAGTTTGTATTTTTCTTTGAAAAAGAGAGTACATGACATTTTCATAAAAATTTTTTTGAATTTTACTTTCTCTAGCTTTAATAAACATTGCTAATAACTGAGTCGAGAACCTTTAATAAAATTCTACAGGATAGTGTAGGAAAAGAATTAATTGATCACTTAATGCTGCTTGATTCTGGTAATTAATTGAATAATTAGGTAAGGCTCCCATTTTATTTAAGTATCTTTCTATTTATGAGGTGGTTTCCAGTTAGTTAGTTCTGTTACATTTATATCAAGATAACTGAAGCACACTAATTTATGAAACAGTATATTACAATTTATTGATAAACAAAAGGATTATAGAAACATCCATCCATCCATCCATTTTCCAACCTGCTAAATCCAAACACAGGGTCACGGGGGTCTGCTGGCAGGAACCAATCCCAGGCAGGGTGCCACACCCACCGCATGGCACACACACACACACTAGATCCAATTTAGGATTGCCAATCCACCTAACCTGCATGTCTTTGGACTGTGGGAGGAAACCGGAGTGCCCAGAGGAAACCCACGCAGACACAGGGAGAACATGCAAACTCCACGCAGGGAGGACCCGGGAAGTGAACCAGGGTCTCCTAACTGTGATGCAGCAGCACTACCACTGCGTACAGAAACATGATAACTGTATATATATATATATATATATATATATTGACATAAAAGACAGCATGCAGTACAGATGAGTCAGACAAACATAAATAACACAGATGAGGCTGTCTGTTTGCTGGTTATTTAGAGGTCTAATTTATCTTGACATGGATAAATAGTTTTATGATTCCAAGTCTTTAAGGATGTGCTCTGATATTTTATAGTTGTTGTTGTTGTTGCTCTGGGTTCCGGTGAAAGGCTTTTCTTGCGCTGAGGTTCACTCTTTCTCTCTGCTATATGGTCCTTTGTATGTGGTATGCTGTGATACTGCCTTTCTCAGCTCACTGTAAAACTCTTCGCTGTGTCCTCTGCAATTTCATAGGGAAAAGCGTTATTCTTTATGGCACAAGGTGCTGAAGTTCCCTTTTTGAAGTAATAGCTGCTACTCAGTCTTCTCAAACTGGGCTCAGTCACTAGCACTGAGCTTAGGTTGGCAGAGTTAGTTCAGGGCATCCAGAACCAAGGATCAATGGAGAGTAGCTTCCAGGACAAAGAACGAGTATGAGCTCTTTGCTCCACAGACAGTGGTTGGCTTCTCATCCCAAAGAGAGTGACTTGTCAGCTTTCACCTCTCCAAAATGTCTGCTTTTTGGCTTCCCCAAAGAGAAGAGATTTTCAGACTGTAGACACCCCCAAAATAGATAGAAGAGATAAATGCAGCTAGTTTTGAAAGAACGTGTAACCTCTGGTGAGTGGAGTAAGGTAATTTCCAAGTACAGAACCAGGTCTGCTTATAGCAGTGTTATTTTGTCTATCACATAGAGGTAGGTTCAGTTCCCAGACACAAGCTTAAGATGATTGTTCATTTCAGTGCCTTTTTGTTCGAAGAAGCCTCTGAAAATGTGTCAGCATAACTCTGAATAGTTCAATTCAATTCAACTGCAAAATGGCAATGCCCACTTTGTTCTATAATTGCTGTCTGTGCCCATAGCTTTCCTGTTTCAAGATGCCATGAATGTATTGCACAGACCTTCAGAGCTTTATCAAGCTCTTCCATACAGAGGGTATTGAGCTGCAGTTTTTGTATTTTGTCAAGGAAGTTCCTGTCTTGATACTCACTTTCTTTAAACTCCTTAACTCTGTTAGGTATATCTTTGTGCTCTGTAATTCTTTTTCCTTCTTCATAATTGTCTTTTGTATATGTCCTGTTTATGTGGCATTATCTACATGTTCATAATGATGGTGGTATGATTTAAACCAAAGTTCTCCTGGTTCTTTTGTAGTCAAAAGGTTAAGTTTTGATTGTAAAGCCAAACTTTCCTATAAAATTATTCAATTGGTAGTTGCAGCACTACTTAATATAGAATACAACTCCCAGCACCCTGGCAGTATTAAGCCATTGGGCAGATTCAGAGGGTGTAGGGGTTACTGGGAAGAAAAATAATTAGGTGGGCTTTTTTAAAAGGAGCCAAAAAGATACATATATATTATAATTGCGATCAACTCTCTTTGTTTCTATTCATCACTCACACTATTGGATTACAACATCTGGATGTATGTGCTGTCCCAAAATTGGGGGGAGGGGTTTTTGTATGTGTTGATTGTTTAATACTTGTTCTTTTTCCATCTTTATTTGTTGAATATATGCTTTATTTTCTTTTTTATATCTTTAATATTTATTGATTATTGAGCTGCTTATCATTGTGTGAGTGTGTGCATGCTGGGTCAAAGCTGGGGGTGTTCCGGAAGTCTCTGTATAAAATAAACATATTACTAACTTCGAATGGTGTGAATCTAAATGTGTTCGCAACTGTTATATGGTGTTCCACCATATTCATGATCAGTTATACAAATCTCAAAAATACCTTTGATGTCCTTCTATTCTATAATTTATTTTTATTTGAAACATGCATTATCTTCCAGCAATGTGATGCATGATGTCATTGTACCAATGCTATTTAAGATGGTGGGGAATTGCACTCTACAGTATATCTAAGCTCGGAAAGATTGTCTTATTGAAGTTAAGGAAAAGAGGATTAATTATTGTTAGGACCTCTTGCTTGCCTTCTTTAGACTTTTATATTTGGATTTCATTTTGCTAAAACTTGCTTGGTTTACCAATTCTTCTTTAGGTAACTGACTCCTACTAATTCCCATTGACTTACACTTCCATCTTCCCTTAAGGATTCTTTATTTCTTGTACTTGAGCTTGCAAACAAAGGTTTCCTCATTTCTTGGTCTTGCGACTTGCATTCAAAACTAACATATTCTCTCTTTAGGCCCAGTACCTAGTCTGAATCGGTCAAGACTCAACACTCAGCTGGCATGTGAGAATGAAAACCATTCAATGTTGATTTTAACAGGCGCAAGAATCAAATGAAGTAGCAAATAATGATTCCTATAAGGCCCTGATTTACACAGAAAACAAACATACAAATGAGACTCTACTGCCCAATCTGTTAGAATCTCCTTCTCAAATGATCCTACAGTATGTGGTCAGTGCGAGTAGCTATCAAATATAAACTGTCTCCTAGTGAGCAGGGAATTGCATTGCAATGCTGAAAACACAGAAGTAAAAACATACTGTATTCTTAATTTAAACAAGGAATGGGGAGCATAAATAGGAAAATACATTGAAATAAAAAATGTTTCCTGAAGAAACAAAAACGTAACAGTTAACTAACTGGAAGAAGAAAGTTAATAATTATGGCTGAACTTGTATTGTAAAAACCTGTTTGTCAGACTTAGGAGAACATTCTGTAGTTCTAAATATACTAAATATATATTTATACTAAAATATATTAATTTATACTACTATACTAAAAAATGTCCAGCTACTTTAAAAAGAAAGAAATAAAAACAAATGTCTATGAACAATGAGGTAAATAATAGAGATGTTTTCAGTAAGCCATTCATTTATGTTTAATGAGGTTTTTTTTATCAGGAGCAATTTAAAAATACATACTATGTGAGTTGTACCATTTTGACTGCTATATTGTTCTCATTAAGTTCTATTAATTAGTGTATTTCAATTCCTTAAACTATCCCATTTTTGGCTACTTCTTAACAGTACCAAATCTTCTTTTTTTAATAGTCTTCCTTTCTAAAAAAAGAAAAAAGTAATTATTCTAATGTCAGTTTACTTCTCACTCTTGTCAGAAATGTCGTCTCTTTAAGAAGGATGGTTCCCCCGACAGCGGAGATAACGTTTCTTGGCAAAAACAATAAATGGATTTCTATACATCACTTGTCAGAGAGAGTAGCTTGGATGGGGGTGCAGCTTTAAGGTTATCTAATTTTGAATTAGTATTGTGTGTTTGTCTTTCATTGTGTGGTGCACCTTAGAAACAAAGCTTTTGATACTACATTCAATTTAACTTTATGGCACTACAAAATAATAATGGATGGCAGAGTCAAAATTAGTTGGTTCAAATTAATTAAATCTATTGACAATCTAATAACAATAAAAAATTCAACACAATTCGATTTAATAGAATGTTTGAGAACTGTATGATGTACAATCTACATACAGTAGACACATTTTTGAACACAGTATATTTTGAGTGGAGTTTATTTGCCAACCTTGCTTAAACCTAATATGGATGATCGTATAATAGTATTTAAATTCAGTGTGGCCATTTTACAGTGTATCTTGTGATAACCCAGACCAGCAGTCAAAGTCTTCCTGTACCTGAGGCATTGATCATCACAAAAGGAAGGTGAGAGAGCAAGTGATACAAGTGATGAGATATAGACAGATGCTCAGTCTCCAGACTGCTTGAGTGCAGTTCAAATAAATACATCAATTTTAAAGTCAGAAATAAATTCCCATTAGATAAAAACATAAGAATAATAGTGAACACCAGGAGGTGTTTTCATTTTAAGGTCAGTGCATCTGAAAAGGTTTCTCTTCTGGGACAAGCTCCACCTGTTACCAACTTCCATACAGTACCATTACAGCGCTTCCACCATATGGGACATCAAGGGATATAGGGCAAAGACTAGAGCAACTTTCACACACTACTACTGTTGCTACATTGTCTCCAAAGTACATTCCTTTCTGGGCTATCCCTCTTGCTCTGGCTATGCCCTCAATCTTTTGCTGCTCCTTCAAAAATCAATCAGCAGGTCCAGGTCCCTTCTATAAACACGACTTCTCCACTCCAGGGGCCTCATGTATAATGCTGTGTGTAGAATTCACACTAAAATATGGCGCACAGACAAATATAGAAATTTGCATACTCACACAAAAATTCAGATGCATAAAACTGCGTAAGCAGAGTTCCATGCACTTTCCCTGGATAAATCCCAATCAATGTGAATTTTAACGCATATGCATGCACCTATAGCTCCATCCCGACTCATCCCTGAATTTTCATATTTGAATATGCAAATCAGTATAAATAGCCGCTTCCGCTCAGTGTTTTGTTAAAAGACAATGGGAAAAGCACGTGTAAAAGAGAAGAATTTCAGTTAATGGGAAATGGAGGTCCTTCTCAGTGAACTGGAGGCAAGGAAAAACGCACTATGTTGTGGTTTAGGCTATGGTATGAGCAACAAAAGGAAATGGATAGAGTGGAATTCAAAAATTTAAGATCTTAATGTCACATAGTGCCCGAAACAAAAAGTCAATGTGAAAATCGAGTGTCTGAGTGTCATATGGAAGCATATTAGGGCCACAGAGAAGAAAAAAATAGGGACACAGTGAAGAAAAAAGAGTCTATGTTGAGAGTAAAGTTGAAATGTCAACGTTAATCTCAAAATTTCCACTTTAATTTCATAGTTTATTTTGTCATTAAAGTAGAACAATGTAAACTTCATCTTAAAATTGGTGTTTAATTTACTAGAGTTTCTCAGACCCCATTGTAACATAAGTAGCACTGTGACGGTGTGGATTGGTTCCATGCTATCAGATCCCACCAGTAGCCTCTTGACCCTAACACTGTCGATAGTCATGATAGTCAAGCAAGGGGAAGGTGTAAAAAGTGTCCAGTGCTTTTATTTAAAACAAACCAACAAAAGTGGTACAGTGAAAAAGTCAGTAAATAAATAAACCATAAAAATAAGGTGTTCAGTGGAGGTCAAAACAATCAAATACATAATCAATTAAAATGAGGTTAAAACATGGCAGGAAACTGTCCTTAAAAACCATCAGCCTGGGTGCACTCCTTAAAAACTGCCATCTCCATAGCTTAATGCTAACAGGTCTTTGCAGCCAAGGGGACATCTAATCTGTAGTTCAGCCACCCTTACGTGCTGCTCCTTGGCTCGGGCCTCTTGAAGCCCTTTCTGGATCCCAGCAGGGCACCCCATCAAGCCTCCAACTCCTGCTGTCAGGCTTGCACCCCTGTGGTCCATGGCACCACCTGCAGAACGCTTCTATCAGCCTCTCGATCCCCTGTAGCTGCGCTGCCTCTCTTCAGTGAGTCACTCTGACCAAGCAGTGTTTCTGCTACTCCTGAAGTGGCCATCAGCCCCTGAATGCCATTCACACACTCCACTAGGGACTTTCCTCCCAGATGCCTGCCTTCTGCGCCTCTCATTTGTTATACTTGCCCTGGATCTCTCTGCCTCCTGCCTTCCTCTCCATTCTTTTCTTAACCTCCTTCCTTTTCTTTTTCGTTCTCTCATTTTTTCATAAAGGTGATCCCCCTCTTTCTTTCCGATCTGCCTTATTTTTCCTTTAACATGCTGAAAGGCCCGCCAATTCTTTATTTAATTATTAAAAATGGCCACCTTTTTTGTTCCTTGACTTCTGCGTGCAGAGATGTGCACAACCCTGGATGGAATAATTTATCACAGCAGTACTGTGACTGTCAAATGTATCAACCCCCAATTCCTGTCCTTCCGTTTTCTTTCTCCACGTAACCAGTCACTACACAATAAGTGTCTGTAATAAATGTAAAACCAGCTGTAAGCTTAGAACGCATGTTTAATTATTCCATCCATACAAGATTGCTCCAGTCCTGGTAAGCATCAAAAGGAAGGCAGAAACAATCCCTGGACGGAGTGCCAGTTCATGGCAGGGTGAATATGAGCACACACATACACTAGTAGCATCAATTTAGCATTGCCAAATACCCTAACCTGCATGCCTTAGAAAGAAACTGAAGCATGCGGAGGAAACCCACCAGGAAAACATAAAAACTCCAGGCAGGGGATACCCATGATGTGACCACCTTACTGTGAGGCACTGTGCCATCACGTTTAATTAGAAGTTAACAACTTATCTATAAAATGTAATATACATACATATCAAGTATATAGTATTCTTACAGCACACAGCTCCAAGAGGATAGCTCTTGGAAATCTAAATCAACTTAGAAGCCAGTCATCATCATCTGTAAATATCCACTTTCTTGTATTGAATTGAATTGAGTTCCATTTATTGTCATTGTGTGGTAGAATGCGATTCAATATACAACTCCTCCATAAACTAATTTTCCTATAAAATGATAAAAATATAAAATAATGAAAAATATACAATATGATAGCATAAGTACAATATAGATGTACATTTAGTGCAGAAAAGTCAAATGGTTCAGAAAGTGGCTCAGGTTGTACAATATAACAGTTGTAGTGCAAGTTTACAACAAGGTAACTGTAATTGTAATTATAACTGCAAACAGTTCTACCGGGAGCATTTGATGTACTGATTGAGTGTGTTATTTCTGAGCCTTGAGGTCTGTGCAGGAAAGGCTCTGAAGTGTTTGCAGGATGGGAGAGGTTCAAATAGACTGTGGTATGGGTGAGTGGAATCCATGCAGATGCTGCAGCTTTCCTGAAGCAGCATGTGCTATAAATGTCCTCCAGGGCTGGAAGCTGTATCTGGATAATCCTGTGCACTCTTGATGCAGCCCACTGTAGAGCTTTCTGATCAGTTGCTGTGCAGCTGTGATACCACACACAGATACAATGAGTTAAATTCTCTGAGTTTTGCACTAAGAGTAACAACGCTAAAGCAGCTATGGTTTGTTTGGCCATTCCGTGAACTATTATATTGTTACAGAATGATTAAAATCCAAGTGCCTTAACTTTGTAAACGATATGCATCATAGATGCGAATATAAAAATGAAAGGGAAATCACACAGCGACAGTAGTACTACTTTGATGCTGGGTGCTGCCCATTTGCAAAATTGAGCAGAAAAGTGCATACGCAGGTGTGAGGCTGTTGTGAAAATGTGCGTGGCTTTACACCAAGTTTAATTTTTATACATCTCGAAGTGAGCATGAAAACGGGTGTACACAACATTTTTGTGTGTACGCACTGCATATACATGAGGCCTTAGGACACCAATTCCTTCCCTTGTGCTCCATACTTGATCATACTTGATTCTCCTTTACCTGTACTATCCTCTTGCTACTCTTCCACCTGTTCGTCCCTTCCAGCACTCAGCCTGCCATTTTAACCCTTAGAACTAATTAGCATTCATCACTCCACCAATTACTCAGACACACAGGGTTGTGCACTAATTAGCCCCAGGTAAACGGGCTTAGCTGTGATATCTCATCTAGCATGGGGCACGAGGTGTCAGGTATCTGCACATGACAGAACTCAAACATTGAACTCACTCTAATCAGGCAGGCCACTAGTTTTGAAGTATTTAACTACATCAAAAAACAGTCAGCTACTGTATATTAATGTAATTTATTAACAAGCCAAATACAATATAGATGGGTCACTGTTATGTATGGAAAATGGCAGTGCTGCTGCTTCACAAATCTATCATTTTGGATTTGAATCTCATGCTCTGTTGTTGCTCAGGTGTATTTGCGCATCCTTCCAGAGTGAAGGGGTTTCCTCTCACTCTCCAATCACTTGCAATTAAGGTGATTTTGGTGGTTCCAAATTAGTGTGAGTAGGAATATGAATTGGTTTGTCTGTCATTGGGTATAAAATAACAGTTTATTTGTTAAAAGCATGTGAAAAATCTTACCCTTAGCCAAGGTTCAACAAGCTCCATGACAAACACATATTATATCTATCAAACATGTGTAAGGTGGCACCTGTAAGTGCTCTGTTTCACACATATTGAAAACCTAGCACCCAGCAACAGAAGATCATACAATTAAAAAAATAGAAAAAAACAAAAGTAAGCATACAAATTTAAGAATCACTCTTCAATAGCTTTGTCTACAATGACTGCCAATAAGGTTACTAATACACACAATTGATATAGTGATGGCCTGATATTTAGCTGGCAAAACACTTCACCGTCAATAAAGTAAAAATGCACCAAAGCTGATTTGTGATACAGTAATCCCTCGCTATATCGCGCTTCGCCTTTCGCGGCTTCACTCCATCGCGGATTTTATATGTAAGCATATTTAAATATATATCGCGGATTTTTCGCTGCTTCGCGGGTTTCTGTGGACAATGGGTCTTTTAATTTCTGGTACATGCTTCCTCAGTTGGTTTGCCCAGTTGACTTCATACAAGGGACGCTATTGACAGATGGCTGAGAAGCTACCCAGCTTACTTTTCTCTTTCTCTTGCGCTGACTTTCTCTGATCCTGACGTAGGGGGATTGAGCAGGGGGGCTGTTCGCACACCTAGACGATATGGACGCTCGTCTAAAAATGCTGAAAGATTATCTTCACGTTGCTATCTTTTGTGCAGCTGCTTCCTGAAACTACATGCTGCACGGTGCTTCGCATACTTAAAAGCTCGAAGGGCACGTATTGATTTGTGCTTGAAAAACAAACTCTGTCTCTCTCTCTCTCTCTCTCTCTTTGTCTGCTCCTGACGGAGGGGGTGTGAGCTGCCGCCTTCAACAGCTTTGTGCCGCGGTGCTTCGCATACTTAAGCCAAACAGTCCTATTGATTTGTTTGCTTTTCTCTCTATCTCTGTGACAGTCACTGCTCCTGACACACACTCCTTTGAAGAGGAAGATATGTTTGCATTCTTTTAATTGTGAGACGGAACTGTCATCTCTGTCTTGTCATGGAGCACAGTTTAAACTTTTGAAAAAGAGACAAATGTTTGTTTGCAGTGTTTGAATAACGTTCCTGTCTCTCTACAACCTCCTGTGTTTCTGCGCAAATCTGTGACCCAAGCATGACAATATAAAAATAACCATATAAACATATGGTTTCTACTTCGCGGATTTTCTTATTTCGCGGGTGGCTCTGGAACGCAACCCCCGCGATGGAGGAGGGATTACTGTACTGCTAGGATAAAACCACACATATATAAATTCATATGTTAAACCAATGAAAGTTGATAATAGAAGAGTTGAGCTTAATAAATCTGGGAACTGAATTGCAGTTGTGATAAAAGCAACAATCCTCTGCTGTCCATTAAGACTGTCACATTTTACATTTTTTGCCAAACATAAATTTGTATTCAGTTAATTTTTATCATGTGAAACACACCTATTAGCTAAACAAACAAGCCCAATGAACTAAATGGTTCCCTCCCCTTTATCAAATTTTATATGTTCTTATGTTCAATAAAAATATATATACATTGTGACAGGTGGCCGGGTCCCATGCCCAGCTGGGACGTCCCTTCTGTATATGTTCCGGGGGAACAGCTATTGACATCTCACTACCTCCCCTGGGACGTTTCATGGCAGCCTCCCTGGCTAACGATGGTGCCTCAGTTTCCCGCAGGGTTTCCTGGGAGATGGAGTTCTCCACAACTCTGTGGGGAGCTGGGGTGGCCACCAGGGGGTGCTGCATTGGAGCCAGGAACCCACCTGGACATCTCTGCAGCCCCACCCAGAAGTGCAATTAGCCACAGGTGACCAAGCAACTGGGCTATAAAAAGGGCCAGCATCCACCACTCATGAGCCAGAATCGGGAGGAAGAGGGCGAGGTTGCCTGGGAGGAGTGGTGGTGCCAAGGTGGGAGAAGAGAAAGGATTGTTGTTGTGTGAAAAGAGTACTTTTGGGACTGTGTATTGCCTGTGGGTCACGGGGAAGACGTGCGCCCACGGGTGAAGAAGAAAATAAAAAGTCCTTGTTTTATACATGCCTCTGTGTCCTTCTGTGCCGGGTCAGGCGCCTGTATAGCGCCCCTTCTACAATGGCGTAGCCAGCAGGATCCTGGTCCATCCATTTGGACTGGAACCTGTACCAAATTTGTGTACCAGCTCGGCACAGCACCCAGAGGCACGTATACCACAGCATGGAGAGCGCACACAGCACCGCAGCGCCGAGCACACTCCCGAGGCAGAGAGTGTGCTCCACCAGAGTAAAGTACTAAGAGCGCCCTTTGGACTTCAGCACGGGCCACGCTCCAGAGGAAAGTGCGCCACCGAGGCCGCAGCACAGCACTGGGAGAGCGTGCTCACAGCTGCAGGCAAGCCCGCGCAGCACAGTGCACTGAAGAGCCCACCTGTGGCAGGAGCCGCAAGACACCGCGCAATGGGGAAAAAGAAAGTCGGGCGGACACAGAACCCAGCCGCCGGACGCCGCCAAGCTATCTAGCACCACGGGTTGTAACCGGATGTAGGTGACAGGCCCAAAGGGGAAGGGCCGCGGGAAGGGTTTTCCGCATTCGCGTCAGCCTACCTCCAAGGCGCCGAAGGGTGAACCACCCGTTGCTGGCCGGATGAAGTCTGTTTGTGACGTGACGGTGGAGAGAGCTCGGGAGAGAGCGAGGCTGGGCTGTGTCTATCCTTTGGCCCGATTGATCAGCGGGAGGAGGAGAGCCTGGCTGTGCTTCCCGATGTGGTGTCCCCGCTTGAGGAGCAGGAGCTCCTCCCTGAAGCAGGTAAAGGGGGGGAGGGCAGGTGTCAGTTGCCCGCCGAGGAAGGTTCACAGGCAGGGATGACGGGCCTTCTCCCCAATCCTTGCGTATATCCAAATGGCCCTGCGGAGATCCCGCAGGGCCTTGATGGCTTGCGGTCGGTGGGAGGGGACAAGGGGAGCCCAAGTCCACCGCCGACCGAAAAGATTGACTTTTCTTGGGCTGCACAGGAGGTGCAAACAGTGCTCCTGCCCCTGCAGTCCTTAGTTAAGGTTTTTCAGGTCCTGCAGGAGACGAAGGAGGACTTGGACAAGAGGGTCCACGCTCCAATGGCGGCCGTGGTTAAATTGCTGGAGACATGGGGGGCGTTGGCCTCCTGCCTGCAGGATGTAGCGGTACAGGTGAGTGAAGCCGGTGCCGTAGAGGAATTGGGGGGGCGGTGCGCAGCGGCCACAGTGATGGTCAGTACTGCTTGCCAGGCCGCTCTGCCCACTACACAAGACGCTGCTGTGATGACAGACGGCGTGGCAGAAGAGCGTGCGGAGAGACATCAGCTGCCAAATGACTCCGCCCTGACTGCCCGCGCCTGTCTTACGGCTGTCTAAAAGGGTGCAGACGGCACAGGGTTTCCCTTCTTCCCATAAGGGGATCCAGACTGTCAGTGCACCCCAGAGGAAAAGGAGGACCTGGAAGAAGAAAATGGGAACTCCTAACAGAGACATCTCACTACCTCCCCCGGGACGCTTGGTGACAGCCTCCCTGGCTGACGATGGTGCCTCAGTTTCCCGCAGGGTTTCCTGGGAGATGGAGTTCTCCACAACCCTGTGGGGAGCTGGGGTGGATTCCAGGGGGTGCTGCATGGAGCCAGGAACCCACCTGGACATCTCTGCAGCCCCACCCGGAAGTGCAATTAGCCACAGGTGATCAAGCACCTGGAGCACTTCCGGGTGGGCTATAAAAAGGGCCAGCATCCACCACTCATGAGCCAGAATCGGGAGGAAGAGGACGAGATTGCCTGGGAGGAGTGGTGGTGCCAAGGTGGGAGAAGAGAAAGGATTGTTGTAGTGTGGAAAGAGTGCTTTTGGGACTGTGTATTGCCTGTGGGTCATGGGGAAGACGTGCGCCCACAAGTGAAGAAGAAAATAAAAAGTCCTTGTTTTATACGTGCCTCTGTGTCCTTCTGTGCCGGGTCGGGCGCCTGTATAGTGCCCCTTCTACAACATATTGTCACGCATGTGTGTGCACACTGGGGACGGCTTAAAGGCCCTGGTGATGATTATCTCCCGCTTTAATACATGATTGTGGTAGTTACTAACAGACTGGCAGCTTTACCAACTTTGATGTCGCATGTCCGTTCACCTGGACTCGACTCTTCCTGTTGGAAGTCCATATTGCCGGAAGATCCACCATCTGGAGGCAGTCAATACCTAGACTCACGTTGTGACAATGCGATGCTCTTTCTTCAACACATTTGTGAAACCGTATTTTCTTTCATTTATACAGGGTTTGCCTGAGGGTCCCCAACACTTTATGCTTGTCTGTGATTTTTCATTCAATACATAAAAACATGTATTTTAAACAATTGTTTTGGGGGGCCATACATGTCTGAATAGGTAACTGCCGTGAACTAAGTCCTTGATCACTCTCGATAGATATATTAATTGAGGCAAAAAGGAAAGCATGCCCCAGGGTGTGAAAGGTTGCTGTAGAGGAAGACAACCAAAAAGGTGAAGAACTCCTTTTAAAATGGCAGAATCTCACAAAAATATATTTTTTCCAAAGACAACATGGATCGGCTGTTTTCAAATAAACATGCAATCTCAATATGTGGATCAATATGCAAGAATAGTCTTGGCTTGAAAATGGATACATTTGGTAAGTTTTAAATTTTTTTTTTTAATTTGCACCAATGTCTCATTGATCCCATTTTAAACAACAAGAAGAGATACAATTTTTTTAAAAATAAAAAAAAAAGATTCACTTTAGAACACAATTTTTGTGGCAAATGAATATACTGTAAACTATGTTTGTGAAAAAATAACTTTTGATCATACATACGTAGTTACATATACATGTAGTTTCATAGTCTAATACATCTCTAAGTGAATGAGCAAAGAGGTGTCGAGTAAGAATGTGAGTCACTCAAATGTAAGCACTAAATTAACAAATCCAGTTATTGTCTGTGGCTTTTTTTTTCAAAAAAATTCAAAAGCACACATATCCAACTACTGAACACCATTAAGTGTACTACTTGGGGCTATTTCACGAAGAACTCTTATGAAATTGAAACTTAGCAGAATTAGTCTTATTTAAATATGTCTTGTTTTATAATTAAGGCTTAATCGGTTCCATTCCATTACTGCAAAGTGTTTCTAATTAACTGAAAATGGGCTAAGGCAACTCACAGTTTTGTATGCATTTGTGATATTTAAGCAGCTCCTAAAAATGATAGTTAAGAAGATCTGTCAGGGCTCATAAAGAACATAGAATAGTGCAACACCTACAGATTGCGTACCTGTAACTTTGTCCGTGAATCTGATAGAAGACATGGTGTATTATTGGATAGTTTGGAAAAGTTTAGAGTTTTATTTAATTTTTGTGAAATAAAAAGAACAATATATAACAGAGACAGTAAATGTCTTCTCAGCAGCTAAAAAAAATAAAATTTGATCTTTAATAACACAAAAAGGAAATGTGTCTGCTATTTTTAAAGTAAGAGAAGTTGAGTGGCAATCTACATCAGACCAATGCCTAAGTACATTATAGTTCTAAATCTGTGCATTACATAATTAAAACCTATTGGCATTATCCAAATAAAAAAGTTTCAATTGAATTATCTGGTTTGAATGTAAAAATACTACTTTGTGAATGTCACACTTAAAACACTTATGTAGTCAGTAGCAATTTGAAGCACACTTGCTAGCAAGTGGAAACTATAGACAAGATCATACTTGTTTGGTTGGGGCACAGGCAACTTCTGCTGAGGAGTTTTCCCTGATTGTACAATATAACTGGCCATGTGTGTCAACGTTACACTGTACACTGATGATATGTACTGTATATATGACATGACATGACCTTTGTAAATTAAGCTAGTTCAGAAAATGTAAGGATAATATAATATAAATGTTACATAGACAAATAACTTGAGACAGTAGGGGATCTAATCTTATCCGTAATATATGAATACGGATATTATCATGCTCGTGGTCTATAGTGGACTAGCATCACATCCCATGTTAGTTTGTGCAGTGTGCCCAATGCTACTGTAATGAGCTCTGGCTCCCTACACATATTCAAATATTAAAAAAACTCTAATAAAGAAAACAATCAATAATGTACAGTATATCAAATCAATGTAATGTAATCAATAAATCATTCAATTGTTGTTTATGTTGGTCTGACTGTACAATCATAATATGTTCTTAAAATACTTGAAGCTCATACATATTAGCAAATTGTGTTCTGTGATGGACTGGCATCCAACCCAGCACTGGTCCTCCTGTGTGTCCAATGCTGCCTTCATACTTTTCTGTCTTTGTGATCTTGAAGTAGATTAAGTGGATTAAATCAATATTTCTACAATCAAATGAATAAAAAGTTGCCAATGAACTTAAATATTTTTGTTTCCTTGGAAATTAACTGTGCATTTCAATTTAACTGCACTGGATTTCTTATATCCTTTTTTGAGAGTACTGCTGTGACCAAACTGTAAAGTTGCAGAGAGGAAATAACTTCTGTACTAAAAATAGTTTGCTCATTCATTTTATCTCTACAGTAAGTGCTTTTCCTTAATTGCAAGGTGTTATGTGGTCAAAGTAATTAGTCAAATGATTAAAAAGTGTCACACCATTCACAATAGCTCCATCATTTTTAGTCTGTCTGTAAAATGCAGCATGCTTAGAATGTGTACTAGCTCATACTTTCATTATTTATTAAAAAATGCTTTGACTTCATTTAACAAAGCATATTTTGCAGCATTGTGAAGGAATTTAAGGCGGCACGGTGGCGCATTGGTAGCGCTGCTGCCTCTCAGTAAGGAGACCTGGGTTAGCTTCCTGGGTCCTCCCTGAGTGGAGTTTGCTTGTTCTCCCCGTGTCTGCGTGGGCTTCCTCCGGGTGCTCCGGTTTCCTCCCACAGACAAAGTCATGCAAGTTAGGTGCATTGGCAATTCTAAATTGTCCCTAGTGTGTGCTTGGTGTATGTGTGGGTGTGTGTGTGTCCTGCGGTGGGCTGGCATCCTGCCCAGGATTTGTTCCTGCCTTGCGCCCTGTGCTGGCTGGGATTGGCTCCAGCAGACCCCCCGTGACTCTGTGTTAGGATATAGCGGGTTGGACGATGACTGACTGACTGACTTTGAAGGAATTTAGAATGCACCACACTTCTGAATAATGATATTAAGATACTCTCCAAAGCCCTAGCTAGAAGAATTGAGAAAGTGCTCCCTTCAGTAATATCACAAGACCAAACCAGATTTATTAAAGGTAGACATTTGTCTTCCAATCTTTGATGCCTGTTTAACATAATATTCACCCACGAAGCCTAACACTCTGGAGATCATATTATCTTTGGATGCAGAAAAAGCATTTGATATGGTTGAATAGGATAACCTATTCACCTCTTTGCATAAATTTGGTTATGGCCAAAACATATGTGCATGGATCAAGCTACTGTATACCATTCCAGAAGCTTCAGTTTGTATTAACAACATTACTTCAGGCTACTTCGAACTAGAATGCTGTACTAGACAAGGATGTCCATTGTCATCACTGCTATTTGCAATCGTCATTGAGCCATTGGCTGTTTACTTTTGAAATGCATCAGAGATAAAGGGGATTTTCAGAGAAGGACTTGAACAGAAAATATCACTATATGTGGATAATATGGTACTGTATATATCAGACCCACAAAATACTGTACCTACAGCCCTAACAGCACTAGCAGAATTTCAAAAGATACCTGGACTTAAAATTAATTTGAACAAAAATGTACTCTTTCTAGTGAATTCTCTAGCAAACAACATTAGATTGGAAACTTTCCCTTTTGTCATTGCAGATCACGTTAAATACGTAGGGGTCAACATCACAAGTAAATATAAAGCACTTTTTCAACAAAATTTTGCTGTTTGAATGGATGAAATTAAACAAGACGTGCACAGATCTTACTTTAGCGGGAAGAATTAACATTGTGGAGATGAATATCCTCCCTAAGCTTCTGTTCCTATTTCAAAACATCTCCATATACATTAACAAATCTTTTTTTAAGAAATTAGATTCAACAATAATCTCATTTATTTGGAGTTTGAAAAATCCACGAATTGAACAGGTGACCCTACAATGACCTAAACCAGAAGGCGGCATTGTTCTACCTAATTCTCAGTTTTATTACTGGACGGCAAACATACAAGCTATAAAAACCTGGACATTGACACAAATAGATGAACACACACAGGCTTGGTCTGCAATAGAAATGAAATCCTGCAGCACTTCTTTATATTCCTTGCTTTGTACACCAGTAAGTACAAGGTATCGTCAATATACTAACAACCCATCTGTCCTTCATTCACTCAGAATATGGAACCAATGTACAAAGCACTTTAAGTTAGAGAATATTTTATCTATGACACTTCTACATGATAACCACCTTTTTCCACCCTCTCAAACTTACACAGTTTTTAATGTTTGGAAAACATATGGGATTAAATCATTTAGAGATTTGTATATAAATAATGTCTTTGCATCCAATGAACAATTATATCCAAATTTAATTTCCCATCAACACAATTCTTCCACTATCTACATATTAGAAACATTGCTAAATTAATTCTGCCCAGTTTTCCACACCTCCCACCCATTTCTATTCCAGAAGAGATATTGATCAGTCTTGGGGACTCAGACAGCATTTCTATAATACAGTATATAAAAACATGTTAAAGACCCTTCCTTTTAAAGATCCCAGAGCACAGTGGGTAAAGGATCTCTAATTCAACATTTCAGAAACGGAATAGGAGGCAGCCACACACAGAATTCACTCTAGCTCATTATGTGCAAAGCATTCAATTATTCAACTTAAAATCTTTTATCGAGCACATCTATCTTGTTTTAAACTATCCAAGATATTTCCAAGGCAAGTTCCAACCTGCGAATGTTGCAGTCAAGCTCCAGCTTCACTGTACTAAATGAACTTCATTCTGGATAAAAATTTTAATGCATATCAGAGAGCCTTGGTGTCACAATCCCTCCTAATCCACTAACAGCTGTGTTTGGTGGAGTCCTAGATGGGCTTAAATTGGAGAAGGACAAACAAACTGTAATTGCCTTTACTTCACTACTAGCCCGTAGACTTGTCTTACTCAACTGGAAAAGTTCTAACCCACCTCTTTTAAGTCAGTGGGTAACTAATGTTATATGCTATTTGAAATTGGAAAAAATATAATTCTGTATTAGAGGATCTGTGCAAAACTTTTTTAAAACCTGACAGGACCTAATCTATACTAATAAAAGGCAAAGCCCTCACTCACTGACTCACTCATCACTAATACTCCAACTTCCCGTGTAGGTAGAAGGCTGAAATTTGGCAGGCTCATTCCTTACAGCTTACTTACAAAAGTTAAGCTGGTTTTATTTCGAAATTCTAGGCATAACGGTCATAACTGAATCCTACTTACGTACATATATACGTCCATAGCCTGCAGCTCGGTCGCCGTGTGAGGCGGGGTTGCGTCCTGCGTCCCCCGGCCTCCCACGTAGTTGGGTGCCTGCCTATTTTACACGTTTGGAGAACTGCCAATGCCTCTTAAACATCTTAGATTCACAGGTGATGATTTCAGTAGTTAATACTTTGATGTTTATGAATGTTTCAACTCTCAAAAGCTGGATGCGAAGTTATTGCTAGTCAATAATATTTTAGAATAAGCATTTACAGTATATTGGGGGAAAAGACTCCTTTCTCTCTTTACTACTCTTAACAGTTTTCCTCTGGCTGTTGGTCTTCCTCTCTTTAACATGGGTGGGGGTTGATTAAGTTTGACTTTATTGTATGGAATGTTATATGCTTTTAATAATTTCAATAAAAAAATAGAATGCACCACAAAAATAAGAGATTACTGTACTTTCAGTGTACACATAAATAAAGGGGTTTAAACTCATCTTACATAGTGACGCTACTTCTTACATCTTGATTTCCTTTAGAAGGACTCCAATTCAACTTCAGGCTGTTTTCTGCTATTAACACCCGGTACAAGGATGGAGCAGTGGGGTGCTCAAGCCTTTGTTGAAGGCCACATCACAGACCATAATGAGTCTGCTAGAAGGAACAGAGGCTGAGTTGATGCTGAAAGAGCAGAATGCTAGTGCTTACAATAGAAGCAAAAAATATTAAGCCAATGGTTTCTTGGGTGCACTGGTTTGTCCATCCTGGTTGGCAAAGGTGAGTTGTGCTTCCTCTCCTCATTCAAGAGGTAATAAAACAGTTCAATAGTAGGCACCTCAGTGTCTGGGATGTGCTAGTAAGAGTCTTGTTCAATTGTGATTGATTACTATCTAATCAGAGGGAGATAGATAGAAAGAGAAAGAGAGACCCACTCTATCACTTCCACATGTAAGTCATTCATTTGTTCCCTAAGGAAATTCATTTTTGCTTAGGTAAGGGTCTGATATTAAGTGTGCAGTTAAGAGATTCCTATTCAGCTCTGAATGCTTCAGTGAAAGTCTTATGAGCCATGCTAAAGGAAAAGAAAGTAATGACACTTTGTCCTAGAAAAACTGTAACTGGTGCTACGACGTTTCCTGATTACAGGGGTACTAAACAAAAGCAAAATTTGAAACAGGGTAAAATAAGATAACCACACACTAGCTTGCTGATATGACAGACAATATTTAAAAGACAATAAAGGGCAACACTAAAATAAAAGTCCTACATCTTATATTTGACTCTTTTGTTCTGTTGCCCCTCTAATCTTAGTTAAATCTTTCTTTCTTAATGCTTATTTTTTCTATCCTTAGTTTGTTGTATATAGGAATAATGCTGATTTTCTAGTTGCTGCCACTCCAAATGTGTTATTTTAGTGTATTAATTGGGGAAACAATTTATCTGAAAGTTGCTCCTAAAAACAGCACTTATCATCTGGTTTTTAAACATTGTTTTTGCATTTAGAAAGTAATTGTTTCCAATGAAAATATTAAAATTCAGGTCACTCACTTTTGTAGTTTTTACTTTAACTATTGATTTTATTTATGACTTTCAAGGTATTGACCTCAAAAGTTTTAAGTAACTGACATTAATACTGAACTCCTAAAAACATGAAAATCATCTTATGCATCCCCTGTGAATCAGAATCAGGATGGATGAATGTTATTTAGTACGTTATGATGTGATTAGTGCTGCTGCCTCACACCTTCGGGGAACTGATTTACTCTAAATGAAGTTCATATATTCTCAAATTACCTGTGTGGGTTTATGGGTTTTCTCCAGATTTACTTCCATATCCCAAACATATATATATATATTAAACAAATAATGTTTAATGTGTGATGTTTACATTTTTACATTTTCTTCATCATGTTGTATGTGTGTATATGAGCATACCCTGTGATGAAATAGCATCCTAACTAGACTGATTTCTACCCTAATAATAATAATTATAAGGCTCAATATGAGAAATCCATGATCACACATTTAGGTGTGAAAATGGATTCTACTTTAAAACTTGATAGCCAGTTGAGGCGGCCGTCAAAAATCAAGCCTGTTTTGTCTAAACGCAACCTTGAAACAGTGATACATGCTTTTATAACCTCTCGTCTAGATTACTGCATTGTGCTTCTTTTTGGAATTAGCCAGGCCTCCATTGCTTGCCTACAGCTGGTGCAAAATGCTGCTGCTCGATTTTTAACTGGTACAAGCAAGCATGAACACATTACCCCAATTTTGGCTTCCCTTCACTGGCTTCCAATTCATTTTTGAATCCATTTTAAAATCTTTGTATTTGTTTTTAAATCCTTTAATGGTTGTGCCCCATTTTATTTGTTGGAACTGCTGCACCCTTATGTACCGTCTCACTGTCTCAGGTCAACAGACCAGATGCTTTTACTTGACCCTAAAACACAATGCAAACTCCGAGGTGATCGGGCTTTTTCAGTTGCAGCTCCAAAACTCTGGAACAATTTGCCGTTGCACGTTAGGCAGGCTCCTTCACTTGCTGTCTTTAAATCATATTTAAAAACACACTTTTACTCCATGGCCTTTAACCCAATATGATATGTTGACTATCTGTGTACTTTTTAGTATGAATTTCTTCAGCTCTTATGTGTTTCTGTTTCTTTTACCCCTTTGGTTATTGTGTGTCTTATATGTTGGGTTTTATTGTACAGCACTTTGGTCGGCCTTGATGTTGTTTTTAAAATGCTTTATAAATAAATTAATAATTGCTTACATTTATGTAGTACTTTTTTAGCAGTCAAAGTGATTTACAAAGATAGTGGGGAGTTACTTCAACCATCACAAATTGTGCAGCATCTGCCTGGATGATGTGACAGCAGCCATTTAAATGGCAGTACACTCACTGCATACTAGTGATTAGGTGGCAAAGCAATGAGAGTGGTAGTTAGCCAGTTAGGGACAGGGGATGATTAGGGGGCCAGAATGACCAGGCTGTGGTAGGTAAATTATCCAGTGCATCATCAAACACTACTGTTTTTTAAAGAATACCCAGGTATCTTTTATGACCACAGAGAGTCAGGACTTCAGTTTAATGTCTCGCCCAAAGGATGTCACCATTTTCTCAGCACAATGTCTCCATCACTGCACTGGGATACACACACAGACCACAGGGTAATGGTCATCTGCTGGCCTTGCTAACACCTCTTCCAGCAGAAGCCCAAGCTTTTCTGGTCCATGTACTGGCCAGGACCAAACATGCTCAGCTTAAGGTGGCTTACCTGTTTTAAAGGGCAGGTGCTATGGTGTTAGGAAAGGTACTGGATGAACCATAATGGATAATGAGGTTTCAGAAAAGTGATGCCTGTCAACCATTTGCTTTGTCTAAATGTAAACCCTACAGGTTGCAATTCCATTGAAAAATATTTATTTAAGTCTTCACATGTATTTATTTTTATATATAGTATTCACAGCTAAAATAAATTATATCTAGCATCTTTGAACTATTGATATCCAAGCCTCTTTATTTTAATGCATATATGCAGAACATAAATTACTCCATAATGGATGCAAATGATTCTGACTAGATAGATGCAGATATTTTGGACTACTTTCAATCTGTTGCTAAGCAAGGAGGATACCAGTTAGAATAACTGAAGCTTCATTGAGAAAAAACTAACCTTGCAGAACTCAGAAAATCAATAAGTATGTAATAAACATCTGCGGTGGGTTGGCACCCTGCCCAGGGTTTGTTTCCTGCCTTGTGCTCTGTGATGGCTAGGATTGGCTCCAGCAGACCCCCGTGACCCTGTAGTTAGGATATAGTGGGTTGGATAATGGATGGATGGATGGATGTAATAAACATTTAGTATATTAAGCTGAAAAATTAGCTGAACATTGGGATTGGTCAGTTTTTGTTGTAATTAAATACTAGCAAGCAACTGAATGCTTATTGTTAATCTGCACTGCTGTACTTACAATTTATTTTTTCTTTTTCTCTTTTGTTAACCCAGGAGCTTTCAATAGACCTGTTTTCCTAAATATCACTGTGACTGTCAGTTTTTCTTCCAATCAATATGTAAGTAAAAGGCTGACCCTTGCCATAAATGGCACTTCTGCTTAAGTTGACAATTCTGGTTTACATTTAAGGAAATATATGACACATATGTACTAGCAAACAGCTACTCCCAGTTGTTCGGCATTCTTTGTTTTACATTTTAATGGTTTGAACCTAACATTTATTTTTAGGTCAATTTTATGGGTTTCCAAAATATTGTGTAGCCCCCCACGAATAGGAATTCAATTTTCTCATTTGCTTACAATGTAAACCACATTGCATTAGAGTTCAAGACAGACATGTCTACATTAAATAGATTTATTGATTACTGTCAGCTGAAATAAATTACACTTCAAAACTGTTCGCACAATCACACCTTTGCAGGCTGGTAAAATTACTTTTTTCCACAAATCTTATGTCATTCTCCATAAAATGTGTAAGTTCATCAATTTTGTGATGACAAAGAACATCATTAGTCAACCCTTTAAGGAACAATGAGATCAGTAAAAACATTGAATCAGCTGCTTATGGTTTTCCCTGGAAACAGTGGGTCTGTGTTTGTCATGTCATGTCATTTTCTAACCTGGTTAATCCAGACAAGGATCGTGGTTTAGGACAGGAGCCTATCTCAGCCTGAATAGGGTGAAAGGCAGGGACAAATCCTGGAGACAAGGCAACAGTCCATCGCTGGGCAAACACACATACCACACTAGGATCAATTTAGCATCAGCAATTTACCTAACCAGTAAAGCTTTGGACAGTGGAGGGAAACCAGAACGCAAAGAGGAAACGTACACAAACACAGGGAAAACATGCAAACTCCCCACAGGGAGGACCTGAGACACAAACCCTAGTCTTCTTACTGCAAGGAAGCAGTACTTCCACTATGCCACCATTCTCTATATTTGTGTTGATTTAAGTTTTACATATAAGAACATAAAACAATTTAATGAGAACAGACCATTCAGCCAAAAATTGCTTTTCAACCCAATTCACCCAACGTTCGGTAATAATAATCAAGTTAATATTTAAAGATTCCCAAAGTATCACTACTATTACTACACTGCTTAGTAATTTATTCCATGTAGCTATTGTTCTTTCTTTGAAGAAACAATTATTATTACCTTTAACAAATTTCCCTCAGAGCCTTCATGTTCTACATAAAGAACTTATTTTAACATAACAGCTGACATCTATACTTGAAATGATATGAAAGGAAAAAAGTAAAACTGAAAAAACTCAGAAAAAAAGAAGAACAGGAAATGAAAGGAGGGTTATTTTGATTTTTGAGGCAGTAAAAATGTTGACATGAAACACATTAGTCAAAGTCTGAAAACAAGGCCAGGACTTCAAAATTAAAAGAATAGCCTTTTTTCTAATAAAAATGAGATATAAACATGTGTATTTAATAAGCTTAGAACTTACACAAGAGGCAAACTTATGAAATATTTTCTTTATATCCTGCATAGTGTGATGCCCGGCCAGGACGCCCAGAGTATGGAAGGACCAGGGGTGAGAGTATTTTCAGGACAGTTTCTCCCCCGGGCCAATAAAGGGCAGCCCCCTTGATTTCCAGTGGGGCTACGGGTTATGAGCATGGGAGCTTACCTCTACTGGGGCCCATGGCCACTGCCAAGGGGGCACATGGACCTTTACAGGGCCCTTTTTGGCATCACTTTGCCACACCTGGAAGTACTGCTGAAAGAATCTTTCCGGGTGCACTATAAAGGGAGCCAGTCAGCACCACTCAATGGCCAGAGTTGGGAGGAAGAGGACAAAGCCTAAGGACGAATGGATGTGGATAGACTGGCAGCAGAGAAGGGACTGGACTGTGTTGTGTTTTGGTGATTTGTGCACTGAACTGTAGAAATAAACCGTGTGCTGGGTACTTAACCTGTCTCCCGCCTGTCTGTGTCAGGGTTATGGTGGCTGTATGCGCCCTGGGGCTTCACAATAGACAAGGTCATATTGTTTTGTACCCTTACAGCTGCAAAAGTGCTGTGTGCCACCTGAAAATTATTAAATAAAAAGCAACTGCCCCATGTATACCTGCATGCTTTTAATATGTCATCAAGTAAAGCAAAGCAAGTGTGTTTATTCATAAACATATTGTAAAATGGCCTGGTCACATTTGTTGGTACCCCTAGATGCAGTTACAAGAGCAAATTCAACCCCAGAATGGGCAGAAGCATAGAGAGAATGGCAGACAAAAAGTCAAAGACAACTTCCAAAGATTTACAAACTGAACTCCAAGGTTAAGGTCCAACAGTGTCTTATTGCACCATCCATTACTTTTTTAGTGACAATTGGCTAATTTGAAGAGGACTCAGGAGGACTCCATTGTTCAAAGAAAAAAAACAAAAAAGCCAGACTGAAATTTGCTAAAATGCATATTGACAAGCCACAGTGCTTCTGAAAAAAAATGTAATTTAGACAGTTGAGACAAAACTGCAGCTTTTTTGGCAAGCCACATGAGCTGGTATCCGTCAATAAGGGCGCGCACAAAAAGGCGAAATTCAAAAGGGCGACCTCAATTGGGCGCGGCAAATAAAAGCGGACATAAATAAAAGCGATCTTCAAAAGGGCAACCTCAATTGAGCGCCGAATAACTGCGCGCATAAATAAAGGCATGCTTCAAAAGGGTGACGTCAATTGGGCGCAGCGAATCAAGGCAAACGCAACAAAATTATTACAGAAAATTTATTAGATAAAGGCAATGATTGAACGTATAAAAAGGTGAAAGCAAGAATATTAAAACATCCAATGCATGAACTTCTAACAAACTATTTCTAAAGCTCTCTATATTTCGTTGTTTTTAAAATTACAGAAAATTAGATTAAGGCAATGACTGAATGTATAAAAAGGTGAAAGCAAGTTACACTTGAAGCTGTAGATTATGTGCAATGCCACGTAGATATTCGAGATGCGGTCTATTAGCATAATCAAGGACAATTAATTTAATTCAATTTAATACTTGACCTCAATTGAGGTCATCCTTTTGAAGCGCTCCTTTATTTGCGCGCGCATTTATTCAGCGCTCAATTGAGGTCGCCCTTTTGAAGGTCGCCTTCATTTACGTGCGCCTTTATTCGCCGCGCCCAATTGAGGTCGCCCTTTTGAAGGTCGCCTTTTTGTGCGCGCCCTTATTGAATAGAACCACATGAGCTCTGTGTCTATAGATGAAAACATGAAGCAAAAGTAAAGAAAACACAACACATACTGTAAAACATGGTGGAGACTCGTTCATGTTTTGGGGCTGCTTTGCTGTGTCTGGAATGGGGTGCCTCGAGTCTCTTCAGGGAAAAATGAAATCTCAAGACAATCAAGATATTCTGGAGCGAAATGTACTGCACAGTGACAAAAAGCTCTGTCTTAGTTGCAGGCCATGGATCTTTCAACGTGATAATGACCCAAAACTAATAGCTAAAAGCACCCAAGAATTGCTAAGAACAAAACATTTGACTATTCTGAAGTGGTCTTCTATGAGCCCTGATTTGAATCCTATCGAACATCTATGCAAACAACTAAAAAATGATGTCACACACGTGCGAATTGGAAGGAGCTGTATGGACCAACTGAAGGTAATTCCACACCAAGCCAGGGGGTGGCAGCGTGTGCTAAATCTGTTGTCTCTGCAGACCAAAAATGGGAAAGTCTGTCTGATTCAACCCTGAAGACGTCACTTCCGGCACCCAGAAGCATGATACTTCTGGTTCCGGTGCCCAGAAACATGTTGCATCCGGTTACGGCGCTCAAAGGAATGTCACTACCGGTTACGGTGCCAGAAGTCCATCACTTCTGAGTCACTTCCAGTTTTGGCATTTAAAGCCACCATTGTTTCCAACAACCTTCAGTCTTGTTTTGGACTCCATCAAGGACACATCTGTCTTGATTTTCAGAACCCATTGCTGCCAGGAAAATTATACAGGTGGCTGCCCCAAACCTTTTTAAGTGTGTCGAGTGTGATCTTTTCACAGTGGCGTAGACGACCCAGAAGTGACGACCTTCTGAGCACAGGAACCGGAAGTGGCATGTTTTTGGGCGCTGAAATTGGAAGTGACGTCTTCAGGGTTGAATCAGACAGGTTTTCCCATTTTTGGTCTGCAGAGACAACAGAAGAAGATTTAGTGCACCCCGCCACCCCCTGGCCTGGCATAGAATTACGTTCACTTGGTCCATATTGATCCCTCTTATTCGCACATGTGTGACAATGCTGACTGGAGAAGGCACCCTGCAAACCTGATGCAGCTGGAGCAGTTTGTTCAGGAAGAGTTGGCCAAACTACCAATTGACAGGTGCAAAAGTCTCATTGAGAGCTACACGAATCACTTGTTTGTAGTGATTGCCATTAGTGTTTGTGCAACAAAATATTAGGTTAAGGATCCCATCATTTTTATCCATGCCATTTTTCCAAATGTGTTATTAATTTAAATATTCTGTGGAATCAAAACTCTGCTCTGCTACGGGTAACTAATGATTTGCTTATGGCAGCAGACTCTGGACAAACCAGCATATTAATTCTATTAGACCTCAGTACAGCATTTGACACTGTCAGACATGACATTCTACTGTCCAGAATGGAGAACATATTGGGTGTCTCTGGCACTGCCCTTCAGTTGTTCAAGTCCTATCTGACTGATATGCTAGAGTTTGGTAGTCTTGGCAACAGCAGATCCAGCTCAGCGCCAGTCACACAAGGAGTTCCTCAGGGCTCTGTCCTCGGCCCTCTTCTCTTCTTTATTTATATGCTTCCCCTTGGCCATATTATATGTAGCTATGGACTGGGTTATCATTTTTATGCAGACGATACTCAACTTTATTTCAATGTTAAAAGTGGAACTTCATCAGAGCTCTCTCGGCTCACAACCTGCCTCAGTGAAATTAATACCTGGATGGAGCAGAACTCTTTAAAATTAAATTGCAACAAAACTGACCGCCTGCAAATTGGGGCTAAAGTGCAACTTAATAAAATGAGCTCCTTCCCAGTCCATCTTGGCGGTGATCTCCACTGCAAAGAATCTTGGTGTCATTTTTGATTCCTACCTTTCTTATTCTGCCCACATAAACCACATTAAGAAACTTTCTTACTTTCACCTCCATAACATATCCTATGTTCGCTCCTTCCTCTCTTTTTCTAATGCTGAGAAACTTGTCCATGCTTTTATCACATCCCACATCGATTATTGTAACTCTCTGCTGGCAGGTGCCCCTTCAATTCTTATATCTCAGCTCCAGCTTATTCAAAACCCGGCTACAAGAGTACGTACATGGACCAGCAGTAGCGAGCACATCACACCCATCCTGCTTCGCCTTCACTGGCTCCCCGTGTCTTACAGAATCAAATATAAAATCCTACTAATAACCTACAAAGCCTTAAATGACCTCGCGCCAAACTACATCAGTGACCTTCTCCATCACTATGTGCCTGTCCGCCCACTAAGGTCCTCTGATTCTGGAAATCTTGTTGTGCCCCACACTAATCTACGCTCCATGGGTGACAAGGCATTCAGCTGTATAGCGCCCAGACTCTGGAATGACCTACCCTAATTAATTAGATCAGCTGACTCCATGAATTCTTTTAAAAAACAACTCAAAACTCATCTGTTCAGGAAGGCTTTTAGCTCTCCTTGACTTTATTACCCTTCTCTCAGTTTACCTCTATGTCAAGATGCTCATGTAACCCGTGTGTGTGTGCTAGACCATCAATTATGTTGTCTGTTAGGCTTTTCTCTGAATTTACTATCTTACTCTTCTTTATTTATTTATCTGGTTTGTACAGTGCTATATACTGTATACCCTGCCGTTCTATCTTAAACTCTGTGAAGTGCCTTGAGCATGGGAAAGGCGCTATATAAATAAAATATATTATTATGATTATTATTAATTTCAGAGACAATTGTGGGTTCTTCTTTTTTTGTAGAGGGCTACCAACAAATCTGTCCATGTCTCTGTGTGTGTATGTGTATTCACTGTTATTACAATTCAAATTCCATTAGAATTGAGTGCTCTTCCATTTTTTTACATAAAAAGATCATGAGAAAAAGTTCAAGGAAATAGATTTCAAATTCAGAATTAAGAATCACTGGATACATACATTTGTGCGCACAAAATTCAAAGACACATTCATGGTATGCATGTATTCAAAGGGTAAAATCTCGGCAAATTTATGAAACAAGTTAGACACTGGTTGTGTAGCATAAAAACACAAGGTTAAGCTCAGCAGTCAGAACTTGTGCTGAAGGGTGAGCCAAAAATGAATCCCTGATGTGCTGAGTGAGGTCAAACCATGACATGAGGAACCTGGAAATAAAGTACAATGTGATGACTTTAGATTTTTGCCTCAGTAAAGTCTAGCAGTGGACCTCCAGAGCTCTGTTCCATTGAGGAGATTGTTGCTTTATACACCAGTGATGTTATGCAATATGCTTGGTTACGCTATGGTTAAGATTAGGGTTGTGGAAGGCTTATCTTACTCAGATAATGACAACTGTTGAATAAACCAAGTGACATAAACGTGCAATCCAATTGGCTGTTCAGCAGAGATCCTGAATCGAGGAGCTGCAGAGGTCCTTGGGCCAAGGCCAGAGGAAATACACGTCTTGCTATTTTTTTTATGGAACATTACTTTTGTCATAATGCATTTGATAGATGAAATGCACTTCACTGTAAAGAAGTGTTTTTTTAAACACTAGTTCTATAGGAAATTGACCATGACTAAAATAAAAATTTGTTAAACTGAAGATTTCATTAAAACAGAGTTTATTTTGAGAGAATTTGACATTTATTACTATTATTAATCACTATGTTACTAGATGTTCTTTTTTATTATGCACTGCTGGCTTGCCATTTATTTTCATGCTTGTGCTATATAAATCTGTGAAAAATCACAGAAGTGCCAAGAAAGTTTTCTGTTTCCTATGATTCTAGAAAAGTAGTGGTGAAGCTCCTAGTTAAGCACTAAATGGTTTTTGTACCTAAACATCCATCCATCCATCCATTTCCCAACACGCTGAATCCGAACACAGGGTCACGGGGGTCTGCTGGAGCCAATCCCAGCCAACACAGGGCACAAGGCAGGAACCAATCCCGGGCAGGGTGCCAACCCACCGCAGTGTACCTAAACAACATTACCTTAAAGTTATAAAAATGCTACCATACCCTGGAGTTTGAGAATTTCTCTCGACATGCTAGTGTAGTGCTACTGACCTGCTCAGTCCTAAACTTTTGGAGTTGCAGATTTCCGTTATCTTTCACCTTCCACACTTCTCTGCACACACTGACCACACCTACAGAACACAAGACAAGACAACAGCCTGTGCACTGAGAGCATCTCATCAAATAGAAGGTCAGAATGAGAATGTCCTGATCGCTACAGGAACATTCACCTACTATTATTCTTCTGATATTATCTGATCTGGATTATACACTGAAAATAATCCTTTAATACAAGCTAGGAATAAAAATACTTTTTGTGTGTCATGATTTTTTTCTTTTGGTGGTCGTAAATTTGTCACCCTTATGGCTTTGAGGCAGCAGCGTAAGCAGAATGAAGTGCAATTCCCAGCACTGAACCCAATCAATTCTTGGACTTAACATTCCCTGCTGGATATAAACACTTAACATATACATTATCATTTAGCACTGTTTTTTCTTTTTACTTTCTTGATTTATTGCGTATTTTAAATGTGTATGTCAAATCATCAAGTGAATTAAACGTTTTTTATTGACAGTTTATCACAAAATTTGTCTTTTGATTCTATTTTAATGTGATCTAAACACAATATAAAGTGAATGCTTATAAAATAAATTTATTTTAATGTTTTTCATCTCTCTATATAAAAAAACCAATGCCTGTCTGTCCTTCTGTACGTCTGTCCGCTTTTCACATGAGAACTGCTTAACGGATTTAGATTGGGTTTTTTTCTATCATTTGTTTAAAAAATTCCAGTTGATTTTGTGACTCTCTCTCTCTCTCTTATCACGCTAAGTATCACAGTTTGTTTGCAGCATTGACTTATTCGCACGAATCCGAGAAGAGGGGGAGGAGGAACTTCAGTAGTAGGGAGTCAGGCGGGGTCATCCTCACTTAACGTGCCAGCCTCCATTCGAGTCACTCTACTTCTTACCACGTGTTGGAGTGTATCTTGCCTCCACTTAGCTAGCGATATCTGTTTGTTTATTGACTTTTAAAGTTTGTTCTGTTTCACTAATATGCGGGCAGAGCCACAGGGGACAACTAGTCTCTGTATATATAAAACCCAACATCTGTCTGTCTGTCCGCTTTTCACGAGAGAACTGCTTAACGGATTTATATCAGGTTGTTTTCTATAACTTGCTTGAACATTCCGGCTGATTTTGTGACCTCTCTCATCACGCTAAGTACCATAGTTTGCATATGGTATCAATTTATTTGCACGAATCTGAGAGAGACGCAGCAGACCGAGGGGAGGGGGGGCGGGGCCCTCTTCACTCATGCACCAGCCTCGGGGTGTATCTTACATCCGCTTAGCTAGCAAATGAGGGAACTGCTTAACGGATTTAGATCAGGTTTTTTTCTAGAATTTCCTTGAACATTCTGGTTGATTTTGTGACTTCTCTCATCACGCTAAGAATCATAGTTTGCTTGCAGGAGCAATATATTCGTGCTAATCTGAGACAGAGGCTGCGGGCTGAGGGGAGGGGGAAGTGTGACGTCAGGAGTGGGGAGTCAGTCTACCTCTGTGTTTTGGAGCATAACTTGCCTCCGCTTAGCTAGCGATACCTTTTTGTTTTTGATTTTTAAAGTTTGTCCTGTTTCACTACTAAGCGGGCGAAGCCACAGGGAACGGCTAGTAGAAGTATACAATGAGCTATACTTTATTTTTTGAAATGCAGCTCATTTGGCACATGAGTATTCATAAAACAGGCAAACCCAATATCCATTTCTCCAACCATTTTCTGAACCACATTTCCCCCTGGCTGGTGGAAGGTGGAAATCGTCCAAATTTGTAATGCTCATGCAATTGTCCCTTCTCTCATTTTTCTCAGATGTTAAGTCTGGGCTAGTAACAAGGTTGATTGGTAACTGGCTCTTTCATTTTACTTCCATTTTATTATTTTTCATCACAACTTTAATCCTAATAGCATTGCAACTCAAACTTTCTGATAGGAAACATTATTGCTTTGCCTGTTTCTGACTCTATGGGTCGGGTGCTTTTTTAATAGAGTGCTGACATTATTTTTGCCTGTATTGGACTATTGCTTGACCTTTATTTTGACTTTTCTCTTGTGTTCAACAGAATGTCTGTTTTGTCATTGCAGTCTGTTTAGTATTCACATTTTGGAAGACCAATTTTATGTTGCTTTATTGGATTCTCTTAAAGAAATTTTAGGAACTTGCTCCTGGGTGAACTGCATTTTTATGTCCCTTGTAAAGCCTCTTGTGATGGAAAAAAACATATTAAAAATTGATTAACAAATTGATTTTTCTCTCTTTGTCTCACTTGAAGCAAAACTGTTAAATTCTTAAATTAATGAACTCTTCAAGAGTTTTGAAAATCATTTTTTTTAATTTTTTTCTATTTTAAAAATATCCGTGGTGTCCCCAAGAGTTGACAACAGGGATTAGAGCAAGGCATGTGACAGTTCATGAGCACTAGAAGCATTACTTGCAAAATTTGTGACAAAATTCTTATTTGGTTATTTCTGTTAAAAAGTCACATTATTTTCATATAAAGTTGATGAAAGATCCTTGCTGATTATTGCAAATAAGAAAACAAAAAAAAGAGCTATCCAGTGATGTATGAATATGTGGTGTGATGAACGACCGGCTATGGACTACAGGCCGCTAGGAGGAGCCCTCCGGACAGCATATTTGTGCCCCGAGTTCCAGCAGGGCCTCATGGACTTTGCAGTGTTATGACACAGCCCTGCTGGATACCTTGGGGGCCGCCGGGAGTCGCTGTAGGGGGGCTAGTGGGCTCTTGCATGCCCTATAACCCAGGAGTGCGTCATAGTCACGTGACTGGAGGAAGCAACGTGCTCCCGGGATGACGAAGAGGACTGTTTGCCCTGACCCGGAAGGAAATGGACTTATGGGTTGTGCTTAGAACCACTTCCGGGTCAGGAGCTATAAAAGGACTATGGGTAAGCCCAGACATTTGAGCTGAGCTGGGAGGAAGGTGGGCTAAGTGTCTGGGCGAGGAGGAGAGAGAGTTTTGTATTGGTTTATTGGTGTTTATGAGTGTGGGGAGGAGAGTGCTTGGTGCACTGTATTATAATAAAAAGAATTATTATTATACTTTCACCTGGTCATCAGAGTGGTACCTGAGGGTTCAAGAGGTGGACAAACGCTACATCTGCTACACTGGCGTAGTCGGCAGGAGGATCTGCAAGAAAAATAAATTTTGTAGTAGCAGAGAACCCTGAGAAGGTCCCTCTTGAAACCGCGGAGGTGCAAACACCCCCCACTACAGAGAAGGCTGTGACGCTGATGAATCTCGCCTCGTACCTGGTCGACATGGGGAAGAAGTCGGGGAAAAAGAAGGACAACACCGACTGGGTAAAGAACATGACCAACGACGAGTTGGCCTGGACTCGCCTGACTGGGTGTGCCGGCGACAGGGAGCTGGTAAAGGCTGAAGAAGCCCGAAGGGCGCAACAGCAGGAACGCTGCAAGCCAGGGGCCGCGCCGAAAACCCTGAATAAAGTGGGGACACCGCTGACAAATCTGGAGGTATGTGCTGGGAAAAAGCCCGAAGTTTCGGGCTGTTTTTCTTCCTATTTTGCAGAAACTTACCTCCAGAGAGCGGACGGCGCGTCAGATGCCTGCCACATACCTCCCCAAGATGGCCGCGGTACACAGAAGGCAGGACAGGCTAGGAGTCGTCAATCTACCAGCCCATTCGAGGACAACGACCACGTGACCTCGCGCGATGGAGGCTGGGATAGAGAAGGTCAACAGCGGTCCTTCGGTGAGGTCAGTTTTCCCCCGACGGTTCAGAGCTCCCTGAAAGGGAAGGGGACGGCGAGCGAAGCAGCGCCAGCATTTAACCAAGGTAAAGAGGGGCGGGAAGTGACTGTAGTGTCTGCAGGCAAAGTTAAAAAGGCAGACCACAGCCAGCCGCTGGAGGCTACCCGTTCCTCTAAAGACTCCAAATCCCAGGAGCCCTTGCGAACCCCAGCAGAGCACGTGCCAGGAGCGGACGTGCTCATTGGTTCCCGGTCGGCAGGTGATCATAATAAGGAAGTAGCCTTACTTCCGGCCGAGACAAATAACTTTATAAACTTAGGGGAGCTCGACGAATATCTCGAGCCCCTAAATATTGTCTTCCAGGGACTACATGAGTTGAGGAAGCGAGGGGAGGAGCTGGGGGCTGCAGCCGAAGCGCCGTTGAAGGGACTACAGGAATACCTTCGCCGGTTAGGCCGTGAAGCCCCGGCCTCGATTAATGCGGCGGTGCAGGTAGGTGCCCTCTGTACCGTATATAATAAGGGGACACAGTGTGAACCGGCACCGCATTTAAAAAGTAGTGGTTGCCAAAGCGCTGTGAACCCGACATTGGAGTGTGGCACGATGACGGAGTGGTCGGGCAATTGTCCGTTAGAACCGGAGCGGCGGTATCAGACACTGCTCTGGACTAGTGCGGACCTTAAGAGCCCGACCCGCGTGGAAAAGGGGTTGCCGTTGGTTACTGGAGGGGCGGAGGAAGTGCCAATCGAACCGGGGCGGCTGGATAGTGCTGTTACCCGGAACGATGTGGTACTAATGACGCCGCCTCCGAAAATACATAGGACAACGGCCGTGCAAACAGCAAAGAGGCTCTCTCTTTTCCATAGAGAGCCTCACGCTGTGCACAAGCCCCAGACAAAGCAGGAGATCCCCGAATTAAAACGAGGGTCTCCTAACAAAGTAAAGAAAAGGGCGGAGAGCAGCAAAGCGGCCGTTAAACCCTCCTTGGCAGAGGACAGGGTGGAGCTGACGGAATTCCCGAGGTGTTTCTGGTCTCGGGAAGAGAAGCCAACAGGAGGACGTCGGCGGTGCTACAACTGCCGGGAACCGGGCCACGTGTGGCGTAGTTGTCCCCGGAGGACAGGGGAGCGGTGGAATTGCAGATACACCGTTCCCCCAAGGTTCGCTGGGGGATCTAGACAGCAGAACCACGGCCCGGATCTCGCGTCCTCCTGGAGGAGGACGTCCCTCGCGGGAATCAACGCTCCGCCCCACTGGTCGTCGCTAAGGGGGAGGGACTGTGATGGACGACCGGCTATGGACTCCGGTCGCCACCCCCAGGCCGCTAGGAGGAGCCCTCCGGACAGCATATTCGTGCCCCGAGTTCCAGCAGGGCCTCATGGACTTTGCAGTGTTGTGACACAGCCCTGCTGGATACCTTGGGGGCCGCCGGGAGTCGCTGTAGGGGGGCTAGTGGGCTCTTGCATGCCCTATAACCCGGGAGTGCGTCATAGTCACGTGACTGGAGGAAGCAACGTGCTCCCGGGATGACGAAGAGGACTGTTTGCCCTGACCCGGAAGGAAATGGACTTATGGGTTGTGCTTAGAACCACTTCCGGGTCAGGAGCTATAAAAGGACTATGGGTAAGCCCAGACATTTGAGCTGAGCTGGGAGGAAGGTGGGCTAAGTGTCTGGGCGAGGAGGAGAGAGAGTTTTGTATTGGTTTATTGGTGTTTATGAGTATGGGGAGGAGAGTGCTTGGTGCACTGTATTATAATAAAAAGAATTATTATTATACTTTCACCTGGTCATCAGAGTGGTACCTGAGGGTTCAAGAGGTGGACAAACGCTACATCTGCTACAGTGGTCATACAGTTGTTTGTGTACTGTCTGAGTGTGTTTATTGATGTTAAAGACCACACAAACGTAGAATCTGTGCAAAGAAATTAAAATATATTAAATCATACTCTTACTCAATTTAGAGAGCTGTGTGAACAAAAGGCCCATTATAACATAGTTCTTCACATAACATCTGATGAAAAACAATACAGAAGCAGTGGCTTTGTATGCTTACTATAAAATAACAATAAGTTTTGCCATATTCTGGAGAGGCTATGCATCATTCCTGACAAAGAACACCTAAACAGGGTGGCTTAGGGTTTGTCCAACTGAGTAATGCTTTTGGCAGTCCATCGTTAACAACGATGCTATTGCTCCCCTTCTCAATTTAGAACCTGGCAATTGTGCCGCCACATGTAGCTGTAAAGGCCAATTCATGACCTGCTTGAGGTGATGTATGCAGGTTAAATGTAGTCTGCATTATGAAAGGATGCCCCTCTTACATTTTGATATAATTTCTTCCTCCTTTCTGCACTTTTTCTAAATAGTTCCTCCTGTAGGTTGATGATACCATAGTGGATGGCAGAACACCAGTTCTCTCTGTCCTCAACTTGTGATTCCAGGGATAATGACTGGATTCCACACTGTTTCAGAAGGATCTTCCTATAGTCGTTATACTACATTTTCTGACCTCCAGTGTAGTGGCATTTGTCCATATTGGATGTATCTGGGGATGCAATGTAGTGGCATTCACATAACATGTCCCAACCAGCACAGTTTCCTGTGAGCTAGTAGTGCCTCAATGTTGGAAATTTAGATGCTGCTATAGATATCAGAGTATATAACTCTCCCTGACCAATTCAAGTCCAAGAAATTCTGGAAGCAACGGATAGGGAATTTTTTCACCTCTTTTGTGTCTCCATTTTGGTGTCCAGGCCTCTGATTAATAGAGTGCAAATGCATATAGCTCAGTAAATATCAGTTTTAGTGAGTGGAAGTGGGATCTGGTTCTTAAAGTGATGTCAATGTTATAGTAATAGTTCATGGGTTACTAGAGTGAAGCTATTGTTGTTTGTCATTTAATGAGCGCACATTACAAGCTGTTATATGTAGGATTACTTTACTTCCTTCATTAAATTGACCACAGTTTTAACGACTCAGTGGTTGTGGCAAACCACCCAGGAAAACAATGGAGCAGGTTATGTTTTGACCTGCTTTTCTAGGTTGTTCCATTTTTAGAATGAGCAGTGGGGGTAACTCAGTCATGTGAAGACCTAAAGTACAAGAAAGGTATACTATTCCTGAATCCATGCTTCTTCCCATTCTTTCCAGCACTGCCCATGTGTAGACTTGGACTGAATGCTTGAACTGTGTCCTTCACCTTTCTGTGTCACCATGTGGCTTAACTAAGTAAGGGGGCAAGCGCCTTTGCAAGGAGTAGTTTTCAGTGAGAGGAACCCTGGGCCTCACTTCCTTGGCTCTATTCTGTAGTACTAGGGTATAGTACCATGTTAGTCATTATGGATGTAATGAGAAGTCAAGAAAAATGACACCTTTTATTAGCTAACTAAAAAGATTACAATATGCAGGCTTCCAAGGCAACTCAGGCCCCTTCTTCAGGTAAGATGCAATTGGCTCTGTTCTGCAAATTTCAGTGGCATACTGTATGAGATGGCTCATGATGGCATTCTATAGGGCTGAGTTGCAGAGGAATGCCATAGAACTGGTCTGTTGGTAGTTGCTAAACAGGGATCCTCACATACTTATTTTTCATTCTGTTTGGTCACCTGTAGCCATGTCACCAGAGGACTAACCCACCTGGCAGTGGGGCAGTGCATGGTAGTGAAGGGTAAGGATTACCATTCTACCTCTAGGGCCCAGTTCTGCTACGAAGTTCAATACTAATTCACTCTAGATTTGCAAAACCCCAGTCACCATTGGTTCCCACAAGGAAGCATGGTATCAATATTGAAGAAGGAGAGGCTATATACTGATCAAAGAAAACTTACATACTCTGTTTCCTAATTCCTGACTGGGGTGGCCAGCTGCTGGAGCTAAAAATGACTCATTTAGCAGATTACACTACATGCATCACAACACCATGTAGAAATACAGTCTTCCAACCCACAACAGGGTAATATCAGTCAATATACAAGCAAGATAACATGAAAAAATCCCAATACATTTATTATTATGTAATCTTATCTGGCAGTACTCAAAACAGTGCCATTAAAAGATTAGAACCATTTGCAAATAAAATTTTCTCTGACAAATAACATTTTCACCCAAAATGGCCTTAAGTTTAGAACATCCCAAAATATGTATAATCTAACTTGATGACACTGTTCAGTTATGGTCCACTTCTTGGCATATTTTAGATAACTTTAATCTTCAACAACAGTTGCAATGTACAATTCCAAGGTGAATTTCACCATTCTTGGCATAGATTGGCAAAGAGTTATGATTGAGTGAGTCCCATTCCTTCAATAAGATATTAAGGGTCACATTCACCATTGTTGCCTAAAACTGTCTAGAAGTGCACATTGTGAGATTAGTTAATAGTGTACTACTGATATAGTCATTACTAGTGTCATACATGGCTGGGGTCAGACCCGGCCGGGACGCCTGGAGGGACCAAGAGGTGGCATATTTGTCCTCCGGGCCATGAGGGAGCAACTGCCCTGGAGAAGAAGAGGGCCATGGAAGGGGAGCAGGGAGGCTCAAGTCCGTGGAGGCCCATATCCACTGCCAGGGGGCGCCCCGAGCCTCATGGAGCCCAGGGCTTATTTACTTCCGCCACGCCAATGGACGTTAATCCTTCCAGGGTCACCCGGAGTGCTTCCGGGTGCTCTCCTGATGCTTCCACCACACCAGGACGTGACATCAGGTAGAGCACCTGGAGCTTATCCGGGTGAGGATAAATGGGGCCGCCTCCCTCCTATCAGAGAGCTGGAGTCGGGAGTAGGAGCAGGACAAAGCTCCTGGAGAGAGAGGACAGGTGGCCCAGGGACGAGGAGAGAGAAGGCCCAGGAGAAGTGTGACTGGGGATAGAGGTACTGTGAGTTGTACGGCACTGTGTTGTTTTAATTGGAAGTTAAATAAAGAAGCAAATTTTGTATAAAGATGTTGTCTTTGACTGGTGGTGTCTGGGCAAATATCACACTAGATAAAATATATTCATGTATAAATATCGGTGTAAGATTAGGGAAAGGGACAGTACGATTGTAAGAAAATGTTTATGAATCCATTGGAATTTTCTGGATTGCTACATGATTGGTGCTTAAAATGTCGTAATTCAAATCTAAGGCATAATAACAGATAAACTAATTGTGCATATAGAAGTGGGAACCATATTTTGTCACATATTCTAGATCAAGAATGGAAAAAGTACACAAAGCAGGAATTTAGCAGCAATAACCTCAAACAAACACATTGTTACCCAATGATCAGATCTATTTAGAAAGTATTTCAATACATTTTTCTATATAGAACTGTTTTAGTTCACTTATTGTTTCATACAAATGGGAAACTACCACATAATTTTGAGTTGGAATTGTTTTTGGAGATCATTGGCAGTTACTCAGTGTGTGTGTGTGCGTGTGTGTGTGTTTTTATTTTTTTAGTGTAAGCTCATGGACACATGCATATCAAGTGTAAAAGATTCCTGTAAATATTAAAGTGTTGCCCTTGGGTTCTTTGTTGACTCCGTCATCAATGGCATATGTCTTCAGTTGTCTCTGCAAGATACCTGCTCCTAGGGAAAGTTGCTATTTGCAGTAGCATTTTCATCGAGTAATATTTGCTTATCAAATTTCTTCCATTTGTCTCCTGAAACCAAGGTATTTAGAAATTCCTTTGAAGTCCATTCCAGCTTTACATAATAACTTCAATAACTCTTCTTCCTAGGTCGTTTGATTGAGTCATGTGATAAATAGCATGAAACTGATTTTTTTTTTAAATGTGGCCCTCAAACCCTGAATGCAGAAACTCAAATTAGTCTCCAGGTTTATATACGTATTCCATCTCATAAGATTTAAGTGGCTTTTCTATTATGGTATGCTGTAAACAAAGATTGAATCACATTTTAGGAACTATTCATGCAAGAATCTGAAAACCCTAAAGGGTTCAAATTGTTTCTCACAACTCTATATTCTCAGACATGCCTGACTAAACTTGTCCTGACCTAATAAACAACCTGGAAGAAATATGTACCATTCTGCCCGTATTGATTTTGCTTATATTGACTATAGTTTTAATATACTTTTTTTTTTTGCACACACTTTGAGCTACAATGCCGGCAGCCCTTCAGAGAACAATCAGTTTTAACCAGTATGTTAATTTGTTTTCAAGTTATTGGTGCCTTAGACACAGACAGACAAACATAAATCTTTAAAGTTATTTTTAAAAGGTTTTTTATTGCAGTAATATTTGCTTACTTTTTTTAGAAATGGTGATGCTAAAAAGATTATATTCACTGCATATAGTACTAGGTGAACTTTCTCGGCTATAACCTTTTTCATTAATTTTTATGCATTACCTAAGAACATACTAGAAGCCATCCTTCAGGTCTTATGGACTACTGTCTTCAACTCAAAGCACGTGTTTTCAATAAGCATGATATGACAATTGAAAATCTACTCTATTTAATGCTTAATTCAACCATTTATTCTAATTTTGTGGCATTGTTGGGGAACTTTGTCATACTAAGAACTCTACCTCTGAACATTTTACAGCTTTTCCTAGGGTAATTTGATTTAAGGTGAGAATACCCAGATACTTTGTAAATTTCATTATGCTACTGATCATACTATGGTCTTCACAGTCAGCAGCAGCAAACATCCCTCAGCAAATTTCATGTCAGATATTTTCTTCCTTTCTTTGAATAAATTGATAATAAACCTATGTACTGTCATTTCTCAGCCTTTCTTAGCCAGTGTTCCTGCCATGACTGTGGTTCAAATTTTATATCTCTTTTGTTGATTTCTGATTATTTTATTTATCTGCATCATTCTTTATTTTTGTTTTTTTCTATGTATATGAGCTGCCTTTGTTATGTACCATGTGCTTTGTGGTTGGTTCCCAAAGAGGCGGGGCCACCTGCCAATCCCTGCCAGGAACTGCCCTTTACCCTATAAATCCAGAGGGTCTTCCACAGTGTTTGTTGGTTCATTGTAAATACACTAGGCAATTGGCAAGTGTACTTGTGTTTATTGTGATTTACATGAATATTTGGAACTCTGATTTTTCATCTTTCTGCTCTGTTTTTGACCTTGCTTTTGAAATCTGTATTAGGACTTTTTGATTTGGATTGCCTTTGTGTTTCAAGTAATTTCATTTTGCCTTATTGTTCCACAGAGCTTCATTGTGATTGGAATACTTTTTTTGTGAAGAATAAATCCTTTATTTTATAAAGATTTTTTGCTAGGCCCTTATTACTACTTGGTGTTGGATTTTGATGTTGCTTCTCTAGTGGGCATTATTGGAAATGCTTTAGAACTCTTTAGTGCTTGAAACTCCTAATTCACAACATGTATTGTGCTAGTGGTGCAAGGTTTCAGTTTTATTTTTTGTGGTCATAGCACCCTATTCCAAAAATAGTCCTAAAAGTGATTTTCAAACTCCACCCACATCTGTTTGCTTCTTATTATCAGTAGGCAATCTCTTTTGGTTATACTTCTAAAAAACTTATGAACATGGATGTTGTATCTAATTGTTAATTTGGAGATTTGGTGACCAGGCACAAAAGAAGATCTGGGGCCCCCATTTCACTGCTTGCCATACATATCTCAGGACCCTTTAAAAGGCCCAACACTGCACCAACAGATTGCTTGATATGACAATAAGGCCTTGTTTTTCTATCAGTATAATCAATGTCTGTGGTGTCCTAGTACACCTTTTCCCTTCCGCTATTAAAGGGGGTTTTCTCCCTTGGAACAACAAACCTTTTTCACCTTCGTTGTGTCATGCTTTTCTGAAATCTTTAAAAGGTGAGTGCTTTTCCTCAATTAAAAAACTATTACCATTGCATATGATACAATTAAATTGATGTATTGAGGAAATGAAATCTGATCATTTAGATTAGGCTACATTTACTGTAAGTGAGAGGAGCTTCTGAGTTCATCTTATGATAAGTTCTCAAAGTAAAAGTAAAAATCTGTTATGCACTGCTGCAAAGGCTGGAACATTACCAAATTTAAGAAATGCTGCAAGGTATAATGGACATTAAGGGTGATGTGTTTTATGTTTGTATCCCTTAATAGGAATAAGAAAGCAAGATCACAGAGACTTTATGAATGCCACAGATACCCTTAAAAATGATCTACCCTACCACCTTACTAATTACTAACAGAAATTTGTCATATATTAGAATAAATATTATACAACTTAAAACATATATAATGTTTATTATTATATTATATTAAGCTGCTGCTGCTGGTCTAAAAATTTAAATATTAAATAAGTAAGTGCAAGCAAACTCTTACCTGTCATCCAACCCCTCAGACAATTCTGTAGCTTCCCTGTGTATCTTGCTTTTGTAAACTGTGGGTGCCAAAGAACACAGAATAGGGGTCTAGTCTAAATGAACACAAACAAAGAAATATAACCTGATATTGACACTTGAATAGTACTTCTGTATTAGCAGGTGGAATCAACACTGCTAAGATGAACATCCTTCCCAAGTTTCTTTCTCTCTTTCAGACCATGCTCATATACAGTGTTGTGCATGAACTACTTCAAAAGAGCACGTTCATTGAACAAGCTCATTTTTCACAGAATGGTGAACTTACAGTAACATATTTGCAAGTGAAGAACTTGAACATGAGCTAGTTCAGTTTTATGTGACATTCTGGATCTGGTTTAGATCCAGATTAAACATTTTGCCTTACCATGTTTACAGTAAAAAGGCGCTATATTGCGCCCGACCCGACACAGACTCACACTGAGGCACGTGTAAAAGCACAAAGACTTTTATTTATCTTCACCTATGGGGCACGTCTTCCCCGTGAACCCCACAGGCAATACACAGTCCCAAAAGCACTCAACTCAAGACAAGACAAACACTCCTCTGGCACCACCACTCCTCCCGTCTAACTTCGCCCTCCACCTCCCGACTCTGGCTTCTTGAGTGGTTGCTGCTGGCCCCTTTTATAATTTAGTGCTCCAGGTGCTTGATTGGCTTGTTCTGGCTGCACTTCCGGGTGTGGTGCATACGTGCCCCACAAGGGTGCAGGAGTCCCAGCTACAGCACCCCCTGGCGGTGCCTGTGGCACCTCTCCAACCGAGGGGGGCGGCCATCTAGCGTCCAGGGGCAGGTATTGCACTGTCCAGGGCTGCTCACCCTGAAGATACAGTGCAGGGGTCCTGGCTGGGCATGGACGCCAGTCGCGTGCCAGACATGTAATGTAGGAGTGGAGCTGAATACGGTATTCGGATAAGCACAAAAAGTGGATTTTTACAAATATTTATTTTGTACAACTTTTTTGCCATTTATTTCTATTCAGAAAAAATAATGTCAAATCAAATAGACACTGTCTACAAGTATGTCTGCCTACTTGATTTTTAAATAGTATGTTGTGTTTGAATGGTTGCCAGCACTGGAGCTACATTGTAGAAGAGCACAAGCAACTGGTGACAAGTCACCATTTATGGAGACTTTCACCATGAATGAAATATTTAAACAATAAAACAATTTTATTTAAAATTCAGTTTTAAAATATTAATTGTTTTCAACAAATTAAAAATTTGGACCAAAGGAAAGAAATGAGCTGATTGAAGGCTAACAGGAGAAAGCTAAAAGATATCTGGGAATGTGTGCCTTAGTGTTGCTGCTATGCATGTCTTATTTGACAGGTGTAGCCACTCATGTAGTGCATGCAAGGAGTCAGGGAGTATAGCTGAACCTATGTGAGATAACAAGATAACAAGATTAGCAGTTTTTTAAAATGATCTGCAGTACCAGCCTGGCAAATGTCAATTGGTGAAGTATTCCAGATATTGGGTGCATAATAGCAAAAGCCGCTTCACCACTCCTTTAAGTTTGTCTCTTGGAATTATAAGCCGACTTCCATTTGAAGAACTAAGGCTACAACTTGGGGTGTAGGGGGACAGGCACTCAAAACTATAGGATGGAGTAAGATTATTTAAAGCTTTGTAAACCATTAGTAGTATTTTAAAGTCAATTCTGAATGACATGGGTAACCAATGTAACAATGCTAAAACTAAAGAGATGTGCTCAGATTTTCTTTACCTAGTTCTAGTTCTAGTTGCTGCATTCTGCACTAATTGCAACCAATTGATGTGTTTCTTAGGTAGTCCTGTTAGGAGTGCATTATAGTAATCTACTCGACTAACTATAGCTTCTTGTAAAGTTATAAGAGGTCTAACTTTTGCTATATTGCTTAAGTGAAAAAATGCAGACTTAGTAATCTGTTCAATATGTGATTTAGGTCAGGGTCAGTGATTACTCCTAAATGTTTTACCTCTATCTTGACTTTTAAACCTAAGGGATCAAGTTTATTTCTAATATCCCCACTATATCCATGTTTCACTAAGATTTCTGTTTTCTCCTTATTAAGTTTGAGAAAATTACTACTCATCCAGAAATACTGGTAAGACATTGGATCAGTGAACCTAGAGCATCAGGGTCATCAGGCTCTATAGATAAATAAAGCTGTGTGTCATCTGCATAGCTGTGGTAACTCACCTTGTGCTTTGAGATAATCTGACCTAATGGAAGCATGTAGATTGAAAAAAGCAGTGGACCCAGAACAGATCCTTGTGGTACACCATATACAATATCATGGGTCTCCGAAGTACAATCACCACAACTCACAAAGAATTTCCTGTCTGTTAATACTAGGGTGTTGTACCGTGTTAGCCATTATAAGTAAGACTTAAACCAATTTAAGACACTGCCAGAGAAGCCCACACATTGTCTAAGGTGATTAATAACAATACTGTGGTCTATGGTGTTCAATTGCTGCACTCAGTTGTAAGAGAACAAGAACAGACACAAGGCCTCTGTCCACATTAGCCTGAAAATCATTTACTACTTTAACCAGTGCAGTTTTTGTATTGTGATTTGTTCTAAAACCTGACTGAAACTTGTCAAGAATAGAATGTGTATTCAGGTAATCATTTAGTTGCTTAATTACTGCCTTTTCTAGAATTTAACTTAAGAAAGGCAAGGAGATGAGATTATTTTTCATAGGCAGGGATTTAACAACTGCAGTCTTTAGACAGTCAGGGAAGTCCTCTATATCTAATGATGAGTTCATTATGTCAAGTACATTATTAGTAAGGACATCAGAGACTTCTTTGAAAAAGTCTGTTGGTATTGGCTCAAGTGCACAGGTGGAGGGTTCCAGAAGAGAAATTATTTTGTGTAGTTTGGGTAGATCTATTCCAGTGAAAAGTTTTACTTATTTAAAAGGGAATGCCAGGATTCAATCAGATTAACTATCTACTAAACACGACAAGTGTTTCATCTTTCAAATAATATCATATTACACTTTCTATATTATCTTGCTTTTTTTTTGTAAAGATGTATTTGAGTGTTACAACGTTTCGTATTATAATTTTGATATACAGTATAGTTTCTTACAGAGTAAGATCTGCCATTTAAAGTGATACATAACAATACAAAAACCATGGGTTTTCAATAATGGGTTTGTATTGGATGGATACTTATTTGAAAACAGTAAAAGCAGAGAAAAAATGTTTGCTTTTTGTGCTGCTTCAAAACAGTGAAACTAGACATATTATTTGTACATATTTCAAAGCAGTTTTTTGGGAGTTCCTAATGCATTTACTGGCACTTTTATATTTGGTAGTTTATTCTAACACCTATGGAAATAAAAATAATATTCAAAATAATTTGTGGAGAAAAACATTACTGAATTTTGCAACTTATTCTGATGTAACATGTGTACAACATAATTAATTCCCAAGCTGTAAAAATTCTGAAAGATAAATGACTGATGTTAATTTTGAGGGTTAGAACATAAATATTCAGTGAAGTATGATGAAGTTGCACCAGTTAAATCAAAGCAGCAGAAAACTGACAAAAATGAGGCAAAGTTTAAAACATTAATGAGATAATGTACAGAAGTAATGAGATACACACAAGTACTAAGAGACAGTTGAATGTAGCAGTTTCTCAGCTTTTTGTCTCCTGTAGAGTTCCCCTTTGGAAGAAAATTATCCGTCTTCTCATACATTGTTTTAAAAATATATTTCCAAAACAGTGTCTTGGGGTGGCAGAGCCCATTACCATTACCAACTCTGGAAAGGATGCTGGTTGATTGCAGGGTGTGCACACACTGACAAGAGAATTCATACTGGATCAATTTACACTTAGCATTTAGTTTAGTGTAAAGAATATGTAGAGAAAATCTACTAGATGCAGATAATACAAACTCAGCCTTAGCATTAATCTGTGAAATTCGCCAAGGTATTTTTTTCATAATGAATATGCTGTGTTCACTAGAGAACTTGTTTTCTAGGAAATTCACATTTCCACTGGTTAAGGTGAACATTTTTTTCCCAGTGCCCCATGATGATGATGCTTTGCGAAACCAGCGTGATATTGTAGAGAGTTAGTAGTCATGCACACGACTTTAATTTATGCCTGGGTCACAAGCACACAAGGAACAAAAAGCATTTCAGATACTGAGATGCTCTGAAACTGCCTAATGAAGCAGTTGATAGTGTTGTGCGATATTTTTTCCAGTCTCCACAAAGATTGAGAAACACTGTCAGGTTTCCATCCTGCATGCATTTAAATAAAAAATAAACAAAAAAGTAGCAGTATTGTGAGTACTGCCGCTGGATATATCATACTGATTATTTTGCAGCACTGCAAAATTAGCCATGTGCCCAGCAAAGATCTCAAAACCAGACTTAAAGGAGCCCTTTCCCTATCCCTCACTTCATCAGAAAACAGGACACGCTGTGAAATAATAAAAAGAAAAGATTTATTACTATTTACAGGACATTTCTTTCTTCTTGATGGAAGAAGAAAGGGCGTTGATTCTGCAGAAATACATGGGAAACAAAAAAAAGTCCCTGTTATGTCTTGGACTTGGTACTCCAATACTGGTGGTGCGGTGAAAGATATTGATCACATCCTTGTGGGCAGACGCTGGAGGCTCTTGCAAAACTGCAGGGTCTACAGAAGTGCCCAGTTTGTGAATTCTGACCATAGACTTGTTGTTGCTATTCTTAGGATCCAGCTTAGGTCCAGTAGGTGACCACCTGCTATGAAAATGAGCCTGGGCTTGGCCAGACTCCAACACCAGGCTGTTTTGGTAAGGCTGTCCTCCTGGCATTGCAAGCAATCTTTGCTTCCATTTGGAAGACTGGCATCATCCCAACTGACTGTAAAACGGGACTTGTTGTCCCTGTCTGGAAAGAAAAGGGTGATCGCCTGGATTGCAGCAACTACAGGGGGATAACATTGCTCTCGGTGCCGGGTAAGGTCCTTGCTAGGGTCGTCTTCAATAGGATCTGTGATCACTTGCTCACCTACCAGCAACCGTAACAGTCTGATTTTACGCCTAAGAGGTCTACCATCGACCGCATCCTGGCACTGAGGATTCTCATGGATCGCAAACATGAATATCGGCAGAGTTTCTTTGCAGCCTTTGTCGAGCTGCCCTGTGGGACATCCTGAGGGTTCGTGGGATCCCCTCGAGGTTGCTGGATATCATGGCTGGCCTGTTCACTGGTACTGTGAGTGCTGTGCAGAGTGGAGGCAGGACCTCTGCGTTTTTCCCAGCTGATTCTGGGGTTTGTCAGGGGTGTGTTCTTGCTCCTACTCTGTTCAATGCTTGTATGGACTGGGTATTGGGCAAGGTTGTGGGCTCCAGCGGCTGTGGGGCATTTGTTGGTGAAGAAAGATTCACGGATCTTGACTTTGCTGACAATGCTGTGATCTTCGTGGAGTCAATGGAGGCTCTGATCAGGGCACTCGAGAGACTGAGTGAGGAGTCTGAGTGTCTGGGCTTGCGAGTGTCCTGGATAAAAACCAAGATCCAGGCCTTTAATGACCTTTTGGGCACAGCCATCAGCAGTGTGTCTGTTTGCGGAGAGAGTGTTGACCTTGTTGAGAGGTTTACTTACCTTGGCAGTGACATTCATGTCTCTGGTGACTTCCTGTGAAGTCAGTAGATGAACTGGAAGAGCATGGGGGGTCATGAGGTCGCTGGAAAGGGGTGTGTGGCGCTCCCGATATCTATGCAAAGGGACGAAGGTCCAAGTCTTTAGAGTCCTGGTGCTTTCTGTCTTACTATATGGTTGTGAGACATGGACGCTATCCAGTGACCTGAGACGAAGACTGGACTCCTTTGGTACTGTGTCTCTCCTGAAAATCCTTGGGTACTGTTGGTTTGACTTTGTGTCGAATGAGCGGTTGCTCATGGAGTCCCGAATGAGGCTCATTGGCTATGTCGTGTGTTTCCCCGAGGGTGATCTGGCTCATAAGATCCTCATTGTTGGGGACCCAAGTGGCTGGATCAGGCCAAGGGGTCACCCACGTAACACCTGGCTGCGGCAGATAGAGGGTCATTTCCAGAGGGTAGGACTGGACCGCGTGTTTGTCTGGGGGGATGCCAACTGGGATCCCGAGCTGTATCGACGTGTAGTGGGTGCGACAACGCACTGTACCAGTGCATGCTCCCTAACTTGACTTGACTTATTATGTCTGGAGCCGCTAATTCAAACAATGGAACAAGCCAGTCCCACTCCACAACTTTGTTGCATGGCCAATGTATACCCCAAGATTCAAAATGTAATGACCTGTATTTTGTTAATTTATTGCTAGTTTGTAGCTCTTTGTTGCATTTTGTTTGTGGTATTCTGTCTGAGTCTTTTGTTACTTGGGGCATGGTGGTGTTATGGTTTGCACTGCTGCTTTACAGCTCAGATCACATGTTTGGCCACAATAATCAGTCCAGCATAGTTGGTAGACTTTTCTTTACCCTCTGGGCATTTAAAAGACCATTATATCATGATAATTCCCTCAAAACTAGTTCAGGTCCCCCTTCTCTATTGATTTCAATGCATTTGGCGAAGTTTGTAAACATTTCCATGATTTCACCAAAATCGAGGTGAAGCAAATTTAGTGTTTTTTACTGATGTCCACTCAGCAAAGACATTATAGGAGACCAGACAAACAATATAATTGTTGGGATACCACCCTGGTGACTCCATATAACTGAAGGCAAAAAAATGCAAGAAAGTACACAATAAATGCACAGACATATTTTCTGCTTTGAGTTCTCAAAGTGAACTTAGCTGAGATCACAGATCTTAAAGCTTTGAGGACTTCCACCAGGAAGAGGCGAGTCTAGGTGGACAGGCACTGGAAGTGATGTCAGTAGTGATAAAGCCATCAATTTTCACATCTGCAGAGGAAGGAAGATAAGAGACATTATTACACGAAAACAACCCTCGCAGCAGCGGGATATTAGAATTACTAGAACCCTTAAGATATGCCCTGTGTGCACTCACGTGACTACAGTTATGACGAGGAAAAAAACCCAAATCCTTAGAGCTGTGAAGCAGTTTTGTTAACCCATCTGCCGCCATGTTAACCTCACAGTGTGGTATCCATTCATCTGTTTTTAAAACCCATGTGTTTCATTTTATGTTAAGAAGAAATCCCAACATATTCTTGCAACATCAGACATACTTTATAGGAATAAGCACATTGAAAAGATCATGTTGACTTCTTTAAGAAAGAAACATTAAATGTGATATTGAAATGTATTTTCTAAGTACAGAATCAAAATGCATTAATGATTGTTAAATTTTTCGTTTTCAGAAATTTTTATCAGGAAAGATAAATTGAGTAACTAATGCCAAGGTTATTTGGAAACTTGTGGATTAGCAGTGAATCTCTGTAAACAATCTTGGATCTGACAGATTTTTTACACTGTTAAAATTTAATTAATAAAGCAAAGAAAAGACACTCAGAATAGCAAGTTGATAAATTCCCCCAAGGACTTGCAAAGCAGTACTTCATGCATATCAATGCTTTATCTTATAAAGTGTCCTGGTTTAGCACATTAAATTTAGAATGTCTAATTTGATATATAATCATGAGACAGCAAATGTTCCTTGCCATTCTGCTTAGGCTTACCTAGAGAAAGGGGATGTATGTCATTCGCAAGGACAGCCTCTAATAAAGGCAGCTCTTAACATTATCTTATAATACGCATCTGGCACATTTTGCATTAACATGAGTTTTGAGGAAGTGATAGCTAGTCTGTCTTTAATTTAAAAATTGTCAGGTAAATCCATGTTAAATACTGAGAATAATTTCCTAGAGAGCCAAAAAAACACCGTCTCCCTCATATTTCAAAACTAACATGTTTAAAATCATATTTGTATCTCTGGCTCTTTTTTCCATTAGTTTTTGCCCTTAAAATACTTATTTGTTTAGGAACAGCATAGTCTTTGAGGCATTTAGATTCCTATTGTTGTCAGCTTGGCAAGGGATGCCAGAAAAAAAAGATGACACCAGGGTACCACATAACGGTATGGCCTGTTTGGAATCCAGTATGCTTAAGATGTGAAAGAGAGAGAAAACCACAATAGGTGATGGATAAGCCATTTGCATATCATTGGAAATTTCTCTCACTGTCGGAAAAAATAAGAGATAAAGAATGTGGCCTCCCAGACCTGATATTCCCCAAAGATTGTAGCAAGTTACTCTTATTGGGGATTAAGAAAGATTTCAGGTGTTTGTGAGTTCCTGTCTCTCCAAAAGAGTGACTGTAGACTGGTATCTGAGGTATACCCAATGGACAAGGTGAGAATTTCAGGAACTGAGACAGTCTTACACTTTGAGTTTTGATTTGCTCTTTTTACTCAGCCTAATGATCTTTCTCACTTTTGATAGTTTTGACTAGCATATACAAGATAATCTCTGCTAATCATTATAATATAGTGATGAGCAAGCAATTTGCATGAAATTTATACCATTGACAAAGGAAAAAAGTGTTTAGTCCCTGTCTTGGGTTTAATATTTTTTTCATTTTGACTTGTTAATTTTTACAGGGGTTGCAAATCACACATAATCGAATCCCCTTTTGCTTTTTAGTTTATTTTTTTAGTTTTGCTCATGTTATTGTATTTTAGCATCGTGTTTTGAAATTGCCCTTTAGAGTATTTGACATCATGATGCATCAGCCATTGTTAGAAGTATGGATCTGGAACTTACTTTGCGTGACATTACTGCTGAAATGCAATTTAAGATTGCACCATGTGTATATATGTGTCCAAGTTTGTGGAAACGTTCTTAAAAAGCTGCCACAGATTTAGTAAGTAAAAGAACCTTCTGGTAGCTAGGATTGACTTTGTTTTCGGTTTACATATTGAGCACTGGCATTTAAGTTTTCAAAAGATTATTTTGTTTTCTTTCTGCTATTTTTTGTTGCTTTTACAATTTTGTCTTTTATATATGGGTCCATTTTCTGACACATTTTGGCCTGCCAATTCTCCATTCCTTGTGGAAGCACATTCTTTGTTGAGTTGTGAAAGGTGTGTTGTTGTATTTCTGGTAGTAAGATACCTGCTTTGCCAATTACGAAGGCAATCACAGCGACTGCAGTCCTAATCACACGTTGTTGAAATGATTCTGAGTATACTCTTTCACTGCACTTGGAGCATGGATATCCTCTGGCTTATCTACAGGAAACAAGAATCAGGAAAGGACGATTGATAGTTAACAGCATGGAGCAAGCTCCTGTGTAGTGCATTTTTGCATGGAGGAAAATGAAGGAATGTGCATGATGGTGCATTTTGTGTGAAAAATATGTGTCATGTTGTATTTAACAAAAAAAAGCACTGCATTCCTCTATTGCAGTATGAAGGATAATCATAAAATATAATTCATTTTAATGATGCTGTGAATCACCTACCGTATATACTGATGGATAAGTTCTCCCGCAGATAAGTTGGGACTTGATTTTATCGTATAATTTCTGGCATTTTATAATATCGGTCATATAAGTAGAATACGGAAAACTCACACTATTGGTCCAAGAGATTATGATATGCTAATGCCTACCTGGCCATGGAGCACACTGCCTTTTTTTTCTATGTGGGTGCAACAATGTGCTGTATCAGCACGTGTTCCTAACCTCTCTCTCTCTATCGTGCCTACGTGACCACATGGTAATACCCGAAACTATTCTTGAAGCAATGTTTGCACTGATTTGTGTTTTTTGTATCTCACACCATCATACAACTTTTTTCATAAGAGCATCCCTTAACTATGATGGAGCTTTCGATCAGAAGAAAATATGAATCTGGTTTTAAATTAAACATTGTTGAAGCAGCAAAAGAAATTGGTAACTGTGCTGCTGCAACAAAATTCGATTCATCTGAGAAACTGATGAGAGATTGGAGGAGGCAAGAAGATTTAAAAAAAATGTAAGTGTCATATTTTTGAACTGGTGTATAAGTCGGGGTCTCATTTTATGATTGATTTTTTGGGTTTCAAGACCCAACTTATATGTGACTATATACAGTATATTATGCAGCTGTGGAAAAAATGGTAAATATAGACATGTGAGTGATATTTCTTCTTTTGCATCTTTAAAAACTCTAAAAAGCTTTTTTTGGTGAGTTTTGCATTTCATAGCTGGGAAATCACATTGAATTTTAATATCAGTTTGCAAAACTGCATGCAAAACACAATTTGGCTGTTTCACTCATTGTTAATATAACAAGGCAAATTGCATTAGATTTTCCTCATGGGTGGAATTGATTTACACAGGCACAATAGTAGTTGCCTAGTGGACAGACCCAGTGAAGCACCACTGCTTACCTTTTTTCACTTTCATTTGTTAAGTTTACTTTCTCCATTTTTCCTTCCTCCCTTTGAAAAATAAAACACATTTTGCTGTTCCTTTTGTGTGATTTGATATTATGCTGGGTTGAAGAGACAGTAGGGAATAAGCACCAGTTGCATAATCTAAGTTACATCATTACTGAATTAGTCAGTGTAACCCTTATTTATTACATCTGACTTTCTTCTAATGTGACCAAGTACAAAAAATAAAAATGATTTATTAGTTGGTTCATTTATCAAGTAATGCTCTCATGGGTAAAAAAACTTAAGAGTGTTAAAGTTTGCTAAAAGAAGAGTAGTGCCATGTCATGGCCAGTGATAAAGAAGGTAGTAATCAATGTGAAGGTTAGCAATCCATTAAACATTGTGGTTTTGTTAACAACCTATTAGTGCAAGTTGTGTCAGTAAACAAGCAATTTATTGCAGACAAAGTAAAAGAAGGTGAACCAGGTTAGAACAATGACTTCTTCATTCACTAATTCATTTTAAGATAAGATTTTGTGTCTTCTAGTATGAAAAAATATTGAATGTATATGCTAAGGCTTGATTAGAGCCATTTTTAATTTTGTTGTCATCAGTTGTGTTGTAGAGGCCATGGTGATAGTATCCATTTTGTTTGGTAACTAGTCTTCCATCCTTCTTGCAAATACAATACTGATTACTAAATACAGTACTGGTACACGTATAAATACAGAATTGTTAAAACACACAGAGAACATTGTAGAAACTGATTAAACGTAAATGGAAACCAACAGTATATGTTCATTAATTAACTGATAAACTATGGCCAGCTGCCAATTAAGGAGATTAAAATTGTAAAAGAGAACATCAAAAACAAAGTCAGATACAGTCATAAACCCAGAGACCTCAAACAAATGGCTGCCTATCCCCTCTTAAGTTTCATATAATGGTGTCTATGCTGGCCATACAATCTGTTGATACAATCTTTCAGTGTGATTTTTCCAACGCTTCTTTATCCAAGAAGAATTTTCCATACACAGGAGAGCAGACTGGCAGTAAAGCAGTGACACCAAGTGCCTCAACCAGATTTTTCCAACGCTTCTTTATTCAAGAAGAATTTTCCATACACAGGAGAGCAGACTGGCAGTAAAGCAATGACACCAAGTGCCACATCCAGATACTGAGAAGAGAAACACAACAGAGGAGGGTTAGTAACACTTTAATAATATTGTATTACTTATATTTCTGTACAACTTACTAATAAACAGAAATACACTATGCACAACTAATCAGCAGCTCTAGTCAGGGTATACTAGACTAAAGTAGTGAGTCTTCAGCCTGGATGTAAAAGATGAGACTGAAGGGACATCTCTTATATTAGCAGGCAGATCACTACACAGTTTCGAGGCTCTGTAGCTAAAAACTCAACTTTTCACTGTTATTTTATTAATCCTTGGAATGAAGTAGGCTGGTATCTTAATATCTCAATGTGTGCTCTTATTTGTAAGTAGTGATAAGTTCAGGTAAGTAAGAAGGGCCGTTCCCATTTAAGGCTTTATAAGTTAAAAGGAGAATTTTGAAATCAACCCTAAGCTTAACTGGGAGGCAGTGCAAAGTGAGAAGTAAAGTCATGTGTTCGTATTTTCAGGAGGAGGAGGAGGAAAAGGTTAGGAGCATGCACTGATACAGCGAATTGCCGCACCAACCACACGACGAACCACCTCAGGATCTCAAATTAGGACCCAAGAGAAGTTATGCAGCAGGTGACATCTCAGCACCAGACTAGTTTGAATGGAATGGAACAATGTGAGTTTTTTTTTTGTTTCACAGAGGCTGTGTGGTAATGTGCCTTACTGGCATTGCCTGTAATTAAATAAAATTAGTTAAGTGTCCTCTGCATGGTGTTGAGAGAGGCATTTGTTTGAGAAACAAAAAGGTTAAAAAAAGTATAAAGAAAGGAAACTTGCCTTTTTCCTTTTTATATAATGCAGACAGACGTTTTCACTGACCATATTAGCACCTTTTGGGAAGCGTCGGGGTGGTTCTCATGTAGACTGGAGAGACAGCCTTGCCATTGACCGGCCAGGATGGTATTGTCGGTCCTCCACTCCTGCATGTGCCTCCCGCAACCTCATAACTAAAGGAGTAAAAGAAAGTGTTTAGCGCCTTAATATTAGTTTACCGCGGTTTAGAAAAGGGATCCCATGTTTGTAGTTGTCTGGGCAGTAGCTCAGGGGAAGGATGTAAAATGGAAAGTGCTTACTTTCACTTAAGGCAGAAGTGCAGTTTGTGTCTCAAAAGCCGGCACAGCAATGTGCGCGCGTGCCGGCTGTTTGAACTCTTATGGTATTTTTGCAGGGCAGGAGACGTCATTTCTCGCAGACACGTTCTCGTCATTGCGTGCTTGCAGAGGGATGACGTAGGACAGTTTAATTGGTCGGCGCGAGGTCGCCGAATACAAAAGGGAATCATGGCCTCTAGAGGGGGTTCTTTCTGACTAGATCGTCTTAGAGAAAGGTACTTGGTAGAATACTGTTTTGAATTTACCAAGCATTACGGCTTGTGCCTTGATTATTGTAAATATTTTTTCTTATATATATATATTTGTATAAATATCTCTGGATTAACTTTGGTGGAGGTATTTATTGGGTTGTGGTTATTGGTGCACTATTTATTTTTGTATATACACATTTTCTGTATTTTTGAATATTGTTGTTTTTAGTGAATCCTGTATTATACACTGTTGGAAGGAGCAGCTTCCTGACTTGGAGCACTGTGGAGGAAGACAGCTTCATTTTGGTTCGTGTATATATGGTTTTCACTAGTTTGTATGCAGTATTCTTTTTCATTTGGGACTTTCAGTCAACACTATAAATACTGTATATAGTCACTATTTTTGGGCTCCATTTAATTACTGTTTTTGTGTGTCCTTTGCGGTATTGGACTGTGTATTAATATATAAATTCCGCAGGACATTATTTTTGTTTTCTTTAAGTGCACCTGTAAATAAAACCTCACTTTATTTTTCAAATTTCTGCTTTTTCTGCATTCAGAGACAAGTAGTTCTCATCCCTCCAGTAATTTAACTCACTGATTAGTAATTAAGGACAGTATCAGAGAAACATCATTGGTCTAAAAGAAAGGTATAAATTGCATATGAGTGAAAAATAATGGTATTTTCTAATGATAGTTCCCAATGGAAAACATGTAAAGTGAAAATAGTAAATGTCCCCGTACTGAGCCCTGTGAAACACAATATTTAACTTCTGAATATAATGATAGAGTACTGTTAGCACATTTCTGTATGTACAGGTAATGATTTGATAAATAAGAACTAAATCAGACAACGACAGTGCCTATGAGTTCAATGTTATTTTCCAGCTCTGTAAAAAAAAAAATAGAACGGTCAATAGTGTCAAACACTGCGCTTAAATCTAACAACATAATTGCTGTGGAATTTCCTTCATCAGAGGATATCAGAATGTCATTTACAACACGGGTTAGTGCTATTTCTGTAACCAGACTGGAATTTATCAAATAAACTGTGATGTGTAAGGTGAGACTGAAACTGAATGGCAACTATGTTTTCATGTATTTTAGAGAGAAGGGGCAAATTTGAAATGGTTCTGTAATTATTAAGCATATGTATGTCTAGCTCTGGCTTTTTAAATAATGGTCTGATAGCTGACACTTATAGTTCATGAAGAACTCCGCTGTGCAATGAACTATCAATAATGCTAAGAATGGGTGCTGCCAGAACATCTGTTGGGCTTTTTATTAGTTTAGTTGGTACTGGGTCTAAGGAACAAGCAGTAGGTTTTATTTTCGATATTAAAGTTATGACTTCTGCGGTGGGTTGGCACCCTGCCCAGGATTGTTTCCTGCCTTGTGCCCTGTGTTGGCTGGGATTGGCTCCAGCGGACCCCCGTGACCCTGTGTTCGGATTCAGCGGGTTGGAAAATGGATGGATGGCTGAAGTTATGACTTCCTGTCCTGTTGCCAAATTAAAATTATCTAAAGAGGTTTGCATTACATGAGACGAGGTTTTCTAATCTAGTATTAAATTTGCAAGGTGACACTGAAATCTGGGATCTTATATTGTCAATTTTCTCATTAAAGAAGTTCATAAAGTCTGCACTGCTAATGTCTGTAGGTATTTTGAATTATAATTCAGCATTATCATTTGTTAGATTAGCCACTGTTCTAAACAGTGCACAGAGATTATTATCTATTAATCCGGAATAGTAGTCCGAGTGGGCTATAAAGGAGCTTTTTTATACTTTTTGACATTCTCTGTCATTGCACTTTCTTATATTTTACCCTAACAGGTATATCTATGGTGTCAAGTGCATGCTTATTTACACAAGCCCACCACAGTGAGCATATGGGATCATGGGAAAGGGTTATGAAAAAGTTAAGAGGACTTAAATACCTGTTTTCTCCATATCTCCAGAATCATTGACCTTGAGGAACATCCCCTCTTCCAGGTGAAATCAGATTTTTTTGCTCAAAGATGACACTGCAGTTTTCTTTTAAAACTAGCTCAGGGAGGAAAAGGAGATGTCCATTGACAGGAAGTATATGAGAACATTTTTTTTTCTATTTCACTGAAGCGAATTCTTCAATTACCATCATTTTAAATGTGTTGTTTTTCTGATAGAACCCCAAGCTTTCATGGTAATTTAATTTAACAATGGCTTGTAAAATTCTGTCTTCTCAGCATCTGTGTCGGTAAGCTGGAATGAGAATAAACTGCAGTCAAGGAGATGTTTTTTTATCCCAATTAAAATGATGGATACCAACATGCAAAATGTGACAAAAGGGATCCTGATGATTGCTTTTATTTATAGTACACATGTATTTATTTTTTACTAAATTGCCTCAATACCAACATTGCACATTGTTTATTAAGTGACCTTACTTGTTTTGAATATAGTTGGATATTTTTCAAGATATATTTTAATGATTAAGAAAGTGCATGTCATCTACAATGAGTAGTCGCAATTTACAGGTGTTGTAATATAAATAAGCTTATTAACAAAGCAAAGGGGGAGCCTACGAATACAAGCTGTGAATCATTAACAGGAAAGATGTTTGTGCTAAATAACATATTGTTTCAGATACAAAATATAATTACAGGAGCATTTTTATCATATAAACTGTATTCTTAATGCATTACAGAGTAAAATGCTCCTTATTTACATAGAGTTGGCATACCCTCCTGGATTTGTGCCCATGGTGCAAGATTAGACTCTTGCTCCTCTAGGCTCTGATACAATATAAACAGGTCCAGAAAGTGGATGGAGGCATACGATGTTAAGAATACATAGTAAATTATACTGTATAATTTCATTTCTCCATCTATTTACTGTACCTGCTCAATCATAATTTAGGGTTATGGGGAGTAAGACCATAACCCAACTGCTTCAATCTCAAGGAAAAAATCATTTTAGGATGAGGCCCCATTCCACTCCAGGAATGGAGTAGATATTCACACAGCAAAAATTATGTATTTATTTTCTTTCTCCATATTAAAAAAATCTCAGCTGAGAAGCAACAAAAACTATAAAGTTTGACCTGACTCGGCCCAAAGGGGCAACAGTAAAAGGAGCTTCCCATTGACCAGTAACATTCACTCAACAACAACCACAGAAGATGTCTGCAAGCAGTTTACTGAGAGCATATCTATGCACTTTTGCATTTGGTAAATTGAGGTCTTGGTTGGTGATCTAAATGTTTTTTGCTTTTTCTTCATACATTCTTATTACAATGCTGTGCCTATAAAAATATTCACCCCCTTGGACTTTTTCCCATTTCATTAGCATACAATATTAAATCTTAGTGGATTTAATTTGCCTTTTTGAAATTTATCAATATAAAGACTATTTAGTATGAAACTGCAATGTGAACTAAATTAATTTTAAATAAAAAACACCAATAATTGATTGCATTACTATTCATTCCTGTAAAGTTAGTATTTAGTAGATGCACCTTTGGCAGTAATTCAAGGTTTGATTCTATGAGTCTCTATCAGCTTTGCACATCTGGACACTGTTATTTCTCACCATTTTTCTATGCTAAACTGCTCAGGCTCTGTCAGGTCACATATAGACACTGAATGAACAGAATTTTTCCAAGTCGAGTTATATATTCACAGTTAGATTGAGATTCACACTCTAAATAAGCCACTTCAGGATGTTAGCATTGCTGCTCTTAAGCCATTTCTTCATAGCTTTGGGTTTATACTTGGAGTCCTTGTCTTGCTGGAAAACGAATCTCCCCAGACACAGATTTCTTGCAGACTGCATGAGGTTTTTCCTCCAGGATTTTGGTATTTTTTGCTACATTCATTTTTCTCTCTAAACTAACAAGCCTTCCGTGTTTCATAAAGGGGATGGTATGTGTTTTGATGATGTGCCAAATATGGTGTTTAGTCTGTGGCCCAAAAAGCTTAATTTTGCTCTCATCAGACCATAACACCTCTCCTTTTTAGCTGACTTTAGAGTCTATCATAAGCCTTTTGGTAAACTTTAGCTGTTTTCTTAACAGTGCCTTTCTCTTTGCTCCTCTACCATAAAGCTGCAACCAGTGAAGCAGCTTGGCAACAGTTCTTGTATGCACATGAATGGCTGTCTAATATTACTCACTGTAGCTTGTAACTCCTTCGAAGCTGTCATAGGTCTGTTGATAGCCTCACTCATTATTTTTCCTTTTGCACAATCACTCTCTTTTTGTGGACAGCCTGCTCTAGGCAAATTTACAGCTGTAATTTATTCTTTTCATTTCATAATGACTGAATTAACTGCATTCCAAAGAATATTCAGTAACAGATATTTTTCTTGTACCAATCTCTTAACTTGTGCTTTTCAATCACCTTTTCACAGAGTTGCTGGAAGTATTCTTTTGTCTTCCTTGTGCAGCTTAGACCACCATACTTACTCACCACAAGTTGGACATTCCAGATGAGGTGCAATTTCACTAAAATCAACTGAAACCCCTTGAAATCATACAGGTAATGTCCACTGATCTCATCACATTACTTCTAAAGCAAATTGGCTGCATCATTGATGTTTTAGGTTTGTCGTATTCATGGGGTGGAAATAGTAATAGACCAAGCATTTTGTTTTATGTTTGTTCTTTACTGACACCACTTTGCACAAATCTGATTTCACTTTGACATTAAAGAGTCTTTTTCAGTTGATCAATATCCAAAAAGTCAAATTAAATTCACTTTGATTCAATGCCGTGTAACAATAAATATAAAAATTTTCCAAAGGGTGAATACTTTCTATGGGCACTGAATATAGTTAGTAAGACACAGAGTGACATAATCTCTGATGTAGAGTGGAGGGAAAAAGAGATATGACTCTTCTCTATCGTCCACCAGCATTGCTCTCATACCTTGAGTGTTACAAACTGTAGTCTGCCTGACATATACTGTAGTGCATTATATAGGACACCACAGGTTCATCCACCTGCACATCTCTGATCCTCCCCTTTTACAAAGATGGCTGGATGGTATTGAAGGCACTGGAGAAATCAAAAAACATAATTCTCACAGTGCTGCCAGCTTTGTCTAGATAACAATAAGTCTTGTGGAGCAAATAAATAATTGCATCTTCCGCTCCAGTTTTTGTCCAATAGACAAACTGCAGTGGGCTCAGATGGTTTATCACAAGAGGACTCATATTGTCCAGAACTAGTCCCTCAAATGTCTTTTGTTATGTAGACTTTTCCTGTGTGTGGCATCTTCTGTTGCCTCCTTACTTGGTCTTCAGTTTGGACAGCCTATACTGATGGCCAGAAGTGGACTTGTCACTGGCCATTCCAGTTGACATGGTAAGAGTTGTTGATGTAGTGGGGATGGTGTGGGAAGACTGGTCATTGGAAGAAGGTGGCAAAACCTAAAAAAAAATTGGATCAGTGCTTTATCTTAGTCTCCTTAGTCCTGGATTACATGAGTACGGTAAGTATGCCCAGTCCTTTACATATATTTGTCATTTTCTGAGTGAATTTGTTTTCTACAAACAACCTCTACTATCTAATTATCCTGGTGGATAACGGTTGCTGTCTAATAACAGGCTAGTAGCTGGGAAAAAAGGTATATCAGGCTGTGGTCATATCTGCCCAAAGGTGCCAGAAGTTTACACTTAAAAGCATCTTTAACATTTGAATAGAGCAGGTCCAACTTGTTATTTCTTTGAGTAAAACATGACTCAAACTGATTGAAATAGTTCCTTCCAAAGTTACATGGTTGTAGTCACATATTATAACTGCAGGAACAGAATGAGTCATCATTAAAGTGTTGGTGACAGAGTGAATCATTTCCATTGATGAGTCCCAGTTAAAAGAGGGAGGAATATAAACATTAATAAGGATGATGCAATTTGTCTCTCTAGGCAAATAATGTGAACAATTTCCAACAGCCAGAATCTCAATGTCTGAATTGTAAACTGTAGTTTTAACTGTAATATGCTCCCTCTTACATCATTCCTCATTCAAATAGATGACCAGTCCACCTCCTGTATTTTTTCCAGACTGCACTGGGTCTCTGTCTGCTCAAACAATATGAAATCCATCCAGCATCAAAACAGTGTCAGGTATATCAGGTTTAAGCCAGCTCTCTGTAAAACACAACATGCCACTGTATTTGTATGCACCACAATCTGCTATAAGAGCAGACAGTTCATCTGTTTAATTTGAGAAAAAATATTGCCCATTAAAATGGATATTAGATGGAATAGACAGTCACCTTGTTTTTACTCTCACATCAGCAATCACCTCTCTATTCTATGGACAAACAACTGCTAGCAGTGAAACTGAGCTGCTTAGCTGCTCAAGTAATTGATTATATTACTGAGACCTTCACCTTTTTTATTTTCAGATATTGTATGATAGACACAGGTTGCTGGTCATGTGTTTGTATTTCACTATTTGTTTGGCTTCTAATTAAAGAAAAATGGAACAAATCTACACCTCCCGATGCCACAAAAAAGCAATAGACATTTCACAGGATTCATCACATCACGGTCATTGCATCGTCCAGCTTTTGTCATTGGGCAAGAGATACAGAGCAATGAAAACCAGGACAAACCGCCTTAAAAACAGCTTTTATCCAAAAGCAATCATGGCCCTGAACTCAGAATAAAACTGCTCCATATCATTCTCCCAATGTGCAATATAGACCTTAAGTCAACCAGTGCAATTTGTACATTTAACCAGTGCAATTTGTATATATAACAAATGCAATTTGTATATTTTGTAAAGTACTTTTATTACTATTTGGTTTGTTATTATTTTCTCTCTTCTTGTCTTTTTAACTCTTATGCCTCACACTGAGTTGACTGCACCTTCAATTTCGTTATTCCTTTGTAAAAGTGACAATGACAATAAAGATCTATCTATCTATCTATCTATCTATCTATCTATCTATCTATCTATCTATCTATCTATCTATCTATCTATCTATCTATCTATCTATCTATCTATCTATCTATCTATCTATCTATCTAAAATTAAGGCAAAAGAGTTAATTAACAGCAAAACCTGGTCACTAAATGAATAAAAATGTTAGAGTGAATACCTGCAGGCACAATAGAGATCCAGGACCACATCTGGAAACCCCTGGTATACAGGTTAATTGTTATAGTTTAAAAATGGTCTCAGATGTATACAATATTTTTTAATCTTTGTAGTGTTTCTATGAATTTTGAAAAAGCTACAGGATCAAATATTGTGTCATGCAGACTATTAATGATTTGAGGGATCATTTTCCAGCTTTCCCCCTTTCTTTCCATTCTTACTTTGTAGTTCTTCATAAGTTGAAAGTTTGGTACAAACATTAAGTGCAAAGGGCTGCCGTTTGTCACAACAAAGGAAACAAGAGACCCCAAAACAATACACTTTTAACTGTCAAAAACAAATTGATAAAAACAAGCAGAAAATGCCCTGTTCTAATCTATTTTGATACTTCTGTTGTAATTGTATTTCCTCTGAAACAACCATTACATGAGGCTTTCTGAAAATGTAAAGTGAAGATTCACTGACGTCATGCTTGCCTTCATTTTCTAAACAAGATGAATCTCTGCTAAATGTCATCTGGTTTATTAACTGTCCCCCAGTAAACCCTGTTTTTCAAAACCATGATACATTCTTTTGAGCATATAAATTACAAAGTTTTGAAAGCTTATTCAAAAATGTGCATGTCCCTTTGGAAAGAACATGGATTTATTTTTTTGTTAATTTAGGTGACTTTGTCAAGTTAATGGTGTGTTTCATGTTTAAGCCTTCAGCCATAAAAATAATTTTTACTGTGGCCAGTTTAATCTTGATTTATAGAATTTGTATTTTTTTAAACCAGTAAGCATTTATCCATTAGAAAAATCTTTCTAAAAGTCATATTAAACACTTTCAGGAGTAACTTGACAGATTGGAGACTCGTATAAGATTCACAAAAAATATTTTAAATATTTTATTACTGTAATTAATTATCAGAATCTGGACACACAGTCAAAAGAAACTACCGAGAGATCTTCATCTTCATGAGTGGAATAAAAATTAACAGCCTAGCCTCTACAGAGTGGAAGAAAATTACCTTATCCCTTAAAAAACTGAGGTTAGCATTATTAATAATTGTGGAACACTGAGTCATCTAAGCATTCATTAACACTGGGCCAGGTAAAGGAAAAAGGTGGAGCATGTTCAGTATGTTGTCTTCAGTGATTTAAATAAGAAGTTAAAAAGAAATAAATATCTGTGCACTTACAACCTCCTGCCAGTCATTAAAGGAAGAGATAAAAGTTTTAGAAGGTTTTATTTTATACACAAATGGCTAGATATTATTTACTGTGCCAGACACATTAAAGCCTCAAGTGTGATGTTGGCTTTAAGACTTGAGCCATGTTAATTACTAAGTTGTAGTGGTAGTAGTACTTAATATTTAATATAGTATGTTGATTTAGCTATGTAGCAGTTCCTTACTCAGTAGGGAAATCTAATCGTACTGCTGATATTTTAGTAATTGTTCAACAGGGGATTGTGAGGGTTGAAACTGTGTGTTTCTAGTGAGCCCAACTAGAATGTGGAAGTGTTTGTTTATGGCCTCATTTAGGGAAGAAGGATATGGAGTACAGGGAGGAAAGGTTGGGAGAGCTAGTCTCAATCATATTTAATACCAATATAGCATACTCTGAAGCCCCACTGGTTACAGGGCTCAGCATATGAATCCTCTCACCATTTTGAACTAAAGAAACTTTAATATGTAACATTTTCCACTTTTATTAAAAACATCTATACATATCAAATGCTAAGTGTTGTCTGTTTGTGAAATGAAAACTTTGAAGCTTAATCTTGATCTCAGTCGGCAGCTTACACCGTGACATGCGCAACATGATCCATGAATTGAACAACTGGGGCATGTAGGGACCAAAATCGAGCTTTGGGTCCCTCTCACGTCTAGTGAAGATGCAGCAGTGCATCTCAGTGCGTCTCGCCACAGCAAAGGCAAGTCTCATCTTTGACATGATATTTCAAAGCTGTGCACCACTGACAGGAAAGGAGAGTGCCACACAACGTGCCATATAGCTGACACAACAAGTACAGCCAATTGATCACACCACTGGTCTGACAGCGGTAACGATTTAAGACTTTAACACAAGATGCACTCCTCTATGCACCACTGACAGGAAATGCCAACAACATGCAAAGTGCAACCATGCTGACACCAGTTATGGCTGAGCAATCACACCTCAGATCTGACATAATAAACAACCTTGGCCACAGAACACCATTCCAGAAATATAAACTGAGTGAGTGGGAGTGCTGTGTTTTGTCCAATGTGTATTTACTCAACATACCTGACAGGAAAAGAAATGCACCATCACATTACAATGGCCAAATGTTTTAGGCTCTGTTGATACAGGTGAACTGAAAATGTTTAATTTAGTTGACCCTGGCTGCACTGGAAAACTTCTTTGTACCAGTTCTTGATACACAAACTTAAGGCCTGTGGAAAAAAAGTCATTGTGGTGGCTCCAGCTAGCATCATGGCCACACTCTTACATGACACCTCTACATCAAAGATAAACCCAACATCACAACAACACTAAACGCTTCTATGCTCTTTAATCTAGCATTACCTTTCAGTGATAAAGTTGTCATACTTGTAAGTAACTTTAGACAAGTCTTACTTGTTACCCGCTTTGTAAATAAAACCTCCATTACTGCATTAAAAATAATCCTCTTTGCAAAGAGCTTAATAGATTTCAATTGATTATAAACATGAACACTGCTCCTGAACAACTGCAGTTCTTCCAGTTTTTACCTTAACTGGGAAGTGGTGTGCTAAACACAACCATTTAAAACAATGACAGTGCTCAGCACATTCCTGACAAATGCATCCTTGAACTTATTTGCTAATACAGAAGTGAGGCGAATACCATTGAAAAAATGGCATCCCTTTTACTTTTCCTCCCACCGCCAATATACATCTGAGGCGAGCACGTAGGCAAAACAAGACCTCCTAGGAGAGAGATGCCCAGAGTAGTTCCTTTCATTTACCTGACATCTCTAAATTTTAATTTTTTTTCTGATGATTTCAATAGTTTTTAGGACACCGTGCTTTTTACAGCTAGTATATCATATGCAGCCTTATTAAAGGTAAACTAAAGATGCACTTCAGTACTGTCTTCCTTATTTTTGAAGACGTCAATAGACTTCTTAATTTTGTCATTGAATTCTGGAATACCACTTCACAGGCTAATTCTAAAAACATGAACTATCGTAATGGTTCTTACAAATCTTAACAACAGTAAATTAACAAGTATGGTCATAAATCCCCTTGAAAACATAACTGATGTGGAGGTCATCAAAGGGTATTTCATTATACAGAAGCTGTTTTTGCCTTGCATGGATCCCTGCACTGAAAACCACGTGATACTTTTTCAAATTTAAGACATACAGTTTCTCATTTGGCCAGCCTTTCCAATGACTATCAATAAAATTCAAATACAAACATTCAACAAGACTCTTCCTGGATTTGCCTGATTCTTTTTTTTTCTCATTGACAACTTTAAGTTGCATTTTCAAGAGTTTCTAAATATGAAGAAGTTGTGATAAGGCACAATTCTTCAACAACCATTTTTACTGTACATTACTAGTCGTGACTGCAAAGAAGTCTTGTAAATCTTTCTGTCTGGTGTAAATTGCTTCCTGTTTTTGCTTTCCATGCTCTTTTCTTTTCCAGTCCCCTTTTATTTTAGAACTGGAGGTCTGCCTGTTCCACTAATATGTTCCACTAGTATGAATTCTGAAATTACAAAAAGATCTTCTTCTTCTTCTTTCAGCTGCTCCCATCAGGGTTTGCCACAGCGGATCAATTTTTTCAAAATCTTCCTGTTCTCTGCATCTTGCTCTGTTACACCTGCATGTCTTCTCTCACCACATCCATAAACCTTCTATTAGGCCTTCCTCTTTTCCTCTTGCATGGCAGCTTTGTCCTTAGCATTCTTTTCCCAATATACCCAGCATCTTTCCTCTGCACATGTCCAAACGAACGCAATTTCGCCTCTCTGACTTTGTCTCCCAACCGTCCAGCCTAATTTGACCCTCTAATGTACTCATTTCTAGTTTTACCCATCCACGTCACACCCAGTGCAAATCTTAGCATCTTTAACTCTACCACTTCCAGCTCTGTCTCCTGCTTTCTGGTCAGTGCAACCGTCTCCAGCCCATATAACATAGCTGGTCTCACTACTGTCCTGTAGACCTTCCCTTACACTATTGCTGATACCCGTCTGTCACAAATTACTCCTGAAACTCTTCTCCACCCATACCATGATGCCTGCACTCTCTTTTTCACCTCTCTTCCACAATCCCCTTTACTCCGTACTGTTGATCCCAAGTATTTAAACTCATCCACTTTTGCCAACTGTATTCCCTCCATCCTCACCGTTCCACTGACCTCCCTCTCATTTACCCACATGTATTCTGTCTTATTCTCACTGACCTTCATTCCTCTCCTCTCTAGAGCATATCACCACCTCTCCAGTGTCTCCTCAACCTGCTCTCTACTCTTGCTACAGATCACAATGTCATCAGCAAACATCATAGTCCATGGGGACTCCTGTCTAATCTCGTCGGTAAACCTGTCCATCACCATTGCAAATAAGAAAGGGCACAGAGCCAATTACATTACATTACAGACGCTGCATGCTGTGGTGGAAGGGAGTGTCGCTGGATCCTTTGGCCGGAGCTGTACGGCGGGGAAGATAGGTAAAGCCGACCCCGTAAAGCATAAGGGAGAACCAACCGAAGGGGCCCGTGACATTCGTGAACGGAACCAAGTAGGTGGGTCTCCAACAGCGGAGGCAACAGTGAAGGCTGTGAGTGAGGTGAGGGGAGAAAGATCGAGAGGGCAGGCAGGACAGGGGCTGATGAGTGCCCTGGGTCCTAGCGCCCGACACCCTGAGCCTGCGACAGTCTCCCGTCATTCTGTATGGACGCAGACAGGCTTGGATCTGTGCGTTTCCCATGCGCAGACCCAGACCGTCGGGGCATCCAAGAGTGACAGGAGGAATTGAGGGGTGAACGCCGGTTCCTCCGATAGGAAGGGACGTGCAGCTGGGTGCGCACGTCCAGAGAAGGGCCGATCCCCAAAGTCAGCGGAGAAGAAAAGAGTGCAGGCGGTCCCTTCAGTGTCGTCATCAGGAGGGACACGGAACCCGCGGAGGGGGTGCCGAACAGGCAAGTTCTGGGGTGCCCGACAGAGGGGGGAGCGCTGCCAGTGCGTGGTACAGAGGGACGCCAGGGAAGGGTGTCCAGGCAGCGGCTCTGCCCTTTTGTTTCTGTGTGTTGCAGGATCGGACGAGCAGTAGGACTTGCTTTGTGGGAAGCCGGCCCTCATCGGACGGACCGTCTGGCAGGAGGACTCTTTGCTGGCGATGGGGTGCCACCACAGCTGGTGGAGGCTACAGAGGGGCGAGTGGCGCTAACAAAAGGGGCGCGACAGCCTCGGAGGGGGTGCCGAAGGAGTAGGCCCCGGGGTGCTGAGTTGGACCCCGACGCTTTAGGAGTAGGACCCACTTCGGGAGTGTGCCGCCCTCGCGGGGAGTGCCGCTCCTCCCGATTGGTCTTCACTGGCTGTGGGGCACTGTGGCACCCGGCTGGGGTTACTACCTGGCCAGGATGCCCGGGGAGACAGGAGGAGGGCTCATGCCTCCTCCAGACCACGAGGGGGCGACCGCCCTGGTTGTATTGGGGGCCATGGGTACAGGTATTAGAAGCTCAACCCTGTAGAGGCCCGTGGTTACTGCCAGGGGGCGTCCCTGTGCCTGATGGACCCTGGACCCCAGCACTTCTGCCACACCAGGAAGTGCTGGGGGGGAGAAGAGGGGGAACACTTGGAGTGCTTCCGGGGAGACAGCCGGCACTTCCGCCACACTGGGAGTGTCGGAAGATTGCCGGTGCACACCTGGAGCACATCCGGGTATGGATAAAAGGGGCCGCCTCCCTTCATTCGAGGCTGGAGTCGGGTGGAAGAAGGACGAGGTCAGAGAAGAGAGAGAAGGAGGCGGTCCAAAGAAGAGGCAGTGTGGTTTGGCCTGGACTTTGGGGAAGATTGGGGGTTTGTGTGGCACTTAAAGACTTGTAAATATTAGGTGTAAATAAACGTGTGGTGTTGACTACAACATGTCTGCCTGTCTGTGTCCGGGGCTCGTTCCACAACTTCTTCTCCACTCCTCAGGCATTCTCTCACTTTCCAAGATTCCATTAAACAATCTGGTTAAAAACTCCATTGCCATCTCTCCTAAACACCTCCATGCTTCCACAGGTATGTCATCTGAACCAATGGCCTTTCCATTCTTCATCCTCTTTATAGCTGTCCTTACTTCCTTCTTGCTAATCCATTGTACTTCCTGATTCACTATCTACACATCATCTAACCTTCTCTCTATCTCATTCTTTTCATTCATTTGCCTCTGAAAGTACTCTTTCCATCTGCTTAACACACCCTCCTCGCTTGTGAGTATATTGCCGTCTTTATCCTTTATCACTCTAACCTGCTACACATTTTTCCCAGCTCGGTCCCTCTGTCTAGCCAATTAGTACAGGTCCTTTTCTCCCTCCTCAGTGTCCAGCCTCTCGTACAACTCATCATCTGCCTTTTTTTTAGCCTTCGCCACCTCTCTCTTCACCTTGCGCCTTATCTCCTTGTACTCTTGTCTACTTTCTGCATCTCTCTGACTATCCCACTTCTTCTTTGCCATCCTCTTCTTCTGTATACTCTCCTGTACTCCCCAATTCCACCAACAGGTTTACAATTCCTCCTTCCTCTGTCCAGATGTCACGCCAAGCACCCTTCATGCTGTCACCCTTACTACTTCTGCTGTAGTTGCCCAGCTGTCTGGTAACTCTTCACTGCCATCCAGTGCCTGTCTTACCTCCTCCCTAAACTCAACCTTGCAGTCTTTCTTTTTCAACTTCCACCATTTGTTCCTTGGCTCTGCCCTCATTCTTCTCCTCTTCTTGATCTCTAACTTCATCCTACAGACCACCATCCTATGCTGTCTAACTACACTTTCCCCTGCCACCACTTTGCAGTCTTCAGTCTCCTTCAGATTGACTCTTCTGAATAAGATGTAATGTACCTGTGTGCATTTTCCTCCACTCTTGTACATCACCCTATGTTCCTCCCTCTTCTTAAAATACGTATTCACCACAGCCATGTCCATCCTTTTGGCAAAATCCATTATCATCTGACCTTCTTCATCCCTCTCCTTGACACCATACCTACCCATCATCTCCTCTTATCCTCTGTTCCCTTCACCAACATGTCCATTGAAATCTGCTCCAATCACCACTTTCTGTCTCTTGGGTACACTGTTCATCACTTCATCCACCTCACCCCAGAAATCTTCTTTCTCATTCAACGCGCACACAACTTGCAGGGGGCATATGCACTAACAACATTCATCATCACACCTCCAATTTCCAGCTTCATAATCATTACTCTGCCTGACACTCTTTTCACCTCCAAAACACTCTTGACATACTGTTCCTTCAGAATAACTCCTACCCCATTTCTCCTCCAATCCACGCCATGATAGAACAATTTGAATCCATCTCTGATCCACCTGCCCTTACTCCCATTCCATTTAGTCTCTTGCACGCACAATATATCAGCCTTCCTTCTCTCCATCATATCTGCTAACTCTCTCCCCTTACCAGTCATACTGCCAACATTCAAAGTTTATACCCTCAGTTCCACTCTCTTTACCTTCTTCCTCTCCTGCTGCCTCCGGACACGTCTCCCACCTCTTCTTCTCCTTCTTCGGCCAATAGTAGCCCAATTTCCACCAGAGCCCTGTTGGCTAACAGTACTGGTGGCTGCCGTCGTTAACCCTGGTCTTCAGCAATCCGGTATGGAAATTTGTATTGTTGTCCGCATATTGATGTGACAAAATTTTACACCAGATCCTGACCTTTGATCCTTTGATCCCAACGTAATCCTCCCCATTTATCTGGGCTTTACACTGGCACAAAGAAACACATTGGATTGTTCGTTACCTGTGGCTGGGTTAAAATTACAAAAAGATAACAAAGATAAAGTGTGTAAGCTGGAATTCTAAGGTTTTCAATCATGAATTTTGAGGGAAAAAGTGGTACTACATATTAGCACACTAAGGTTCAAAACAGAGAGAGTGAAAAGAGATTTTTTGCTCCAACTGCATTAATAAGACTATAGGAGTTACAATATTGATTCATAAAGCATTTCTTTTTGTAGCTACTAAAGTAATTACTGATTCAGAATGATACTATATTATAATGGTTGGAAAATGAAACACTAAATTATTCTTGCCTACTTTCTTACCGATAAGAACCTACCCCTTGTGTTAGGCCTTACCATTAGGATACTGTATAAAGAACACCAAAGAAATGAAAAAATAAAACTTATAGAGACAGAGGAATCCAAAAATAGCACAATGCCTCTGCACTGAACTGACACCTTGCAGACTTTTATAAAGGCTGAGGGCAGACCCCACAGTTGCAGAGTTATCAGGCCCCAACTCCTTAATTCCAACATACAATAAATGACTATAGTCACTAATAATATCAACAAAAGGTAATCACACAAAATAATTAATGTATAAGACAATCTTTTTTAAAAATAATAAAATACAGAAAGAGAATACAAAAACATATTTACAGTAATAACATAATTTATAAAACATAACATGATAAATAAAAAAAGGAACGAGAACTGGCAAAGCCATGACAGTGCATATTCAAGCAAATCCCATTAAATAATAAAGGTAAATACTTTATTTGAGTGAAAAGGCTGCAATCACAGAAGTGAGACTTTTTGCCATCTGGTAGGTCTTTACTCACATCATCACATCAGGTTTCTGTGCTTGAAGATCATGGAGATGTCCCTTGACTGAAAGTTGTGGACTTTTCTGAAGCTTACTCAGAAGTAGGCAAGATTTCTAGTCATTTAGCAGTCCAACAACACTCTTCAAACAACTGTGCCTGCAATTGGTTTGTTCAACTCATAGACCTATTCCTAAAACTTTCTTGCTTGTCTGGTGTCACATATGTGTTTCAGAGGACCTCCTCACAGGCTCAGTTGAGGTATGTAGTAATCTGTCGAGATGAATGGGGCCACTATCGCTAATTGTGTCTTCTCCTTCATCTCCCGCAGCACCAAGAAGCTGTCCGCTGAATGCATTTGACCACACCCCTTCTGGTCCCACTGTCATTAAACCCTGGGCGTCCAGGAAGGAGGTGTCATTGACTGGCTGGAGTGGACCACCGAACAGTTATCCACTAGGAATGATTGCTTCACAACCCTGTTGTCGAAGCCTCATTTATGAAACACACACTGTAGAGCATTATTATTGTTTCTGTTTTTATTTTCATTGTCTGTGGAAAATAAAAGGGATGACCCAGTTGGTGCCCCAAAATTTTCTTGACTGTCAGGAAACCCTGTCATTATCACTCCCAGCCACAGCCAGTTTAATATCATAACAAGCTAAGATATCTTTTTAAGAATTTCATAGTTTGTGGCCACTGCTTTCTTCCAAATTAAATAGGTGTGAAGGGTCTTACAAGAATGGTGTGTGGATATTTATGTATTCATTGTGGCAGCTAGGGGATGTGCTGACAATTTATTCTTGGGATAATATTTTCCACTAGATCAAGACTAAACCAGTTACATCAACAATCCACTCTCTTCTGTCTATTTATAAGAAACAGTTAGATCATTTCACACTGCATTTTTTTAAAGTGTTCACATAAATGACATGACTACTTTTTGGGTAAAAGAAAATGTAACCCTTTAAATATTAGTATTTTTTTAAATTCATATTATTTGCAGGACTGTAGTTCTGCTTTAATATTCTGTTATCTAACATAAGGATATATAACTAGAAGAACTAAACTGTAGAGTAGTAATAATAATTAATGTAGTACACCAAAGAATTGCAGCAAATGTCCTCAGATGAGTCATTAGAACTGTAACAGTAGAGCACAAAAACAGACACCGACAGAAAAAAACATTATTGTGTTTACTCTGTGACCGTAGGATCCTAAATCGGATTAAGCATGTTTGAGACTGTTACATTATTCTCTATTGCAGCTCAGAAGCAAACTCTTAAAGTGGCTTTCAGACTCCATCTGCTGGTGAGATCTGAGATTACTCCACCATTCTGGAATTTTCTTTAAAAGAAATACATGTTAGCATTGGTGCTTCAACTAACTTGCTGAAAAAAAAGAAAGTTAATTGTTACATGTATTATATACAAGCTTGATGTATGAGGTTGTTATGATATATCTTCAAAAGGTCTGTTTGATTTTTTCAGCACCATGTTCTTCTTTTAATTGTCTATCTTTTACTTATAAAGAAGAATACAGAATATAAATAAATTAATATCATCCATTTATTATTTACCTTTTGTTCTTGGTAGCTATTCTTGACAATTCTTGTAGTTGTCTTTTAAAATAAAAAGTCTCCTCGTGCCTCAGTTTCCCTAGAAAATGGTATTTCCTAAAAACACAAGGAACCACTATTGGTACTGCAGGTTTCTATACATTTAGACGAAATCATTTCATATGATGTGGATTTTTAGGAAAAATAATTTATTCCTACAATAACTTTGTTGAAATTTTGTAAAATGTGCATGTTATTTATTAACTTTTTACCAAATATTTAAAATTTTCAATTCAGGGGTCTTGGCTGTACAACAAATCAGTTAAAACGCTGTAAATGTGCTAATCGTTTAATATATAATGAACGCTGGACTGAGTTATAGTTCTACAAAGGCCCCAAACACACGATTGGTAGTTGCTAAATATATAAATTCAAAGCAATTAGTCCATAACTTTGAGAACTTTGAAGACAATAGTTATTCTAAGACAGATAAACTACAATGGAACCATGATTTTTTATGGGAAAACTGTGGCACGCATTCAGTGGGACTGTGAAGACCTTTATATACAATATACATATGATATGCACCACTGTCACAGACAGGGGTGGATTAACTAGCTTGGGGACTCCTAGGAAGAGGTCAGCTTTGGGGACACTATGACATTCCTGTTAACAAAAAACACACCTCTCTGTACCTTACCTTCAGGTAGTGACCCCCAAGCATGAAATACAAATCACTGGGTAGCACTTGATGCACACAACATTGCTTTTAACTCAACAATGTAACAATATATTATGGGCCATAGACATATGCCCTATGAAACATCAATCTGGCTTTTTGACCAACAATATGATATTAGTAAGAGTCACTTAAGGATTAAACAGTGAGATTATTATTCCCTATTGATTTATAAGTAACTAGCTGTCCCCCGTGGTTCTGCCCTCATAGTAGTGAAACAGGACCAACTTTAAAAATCGATAAATAAACAGGTATCGCTAGCTAAGTGTTAGTGAGGAGGGCTCTGCCCGGATCCCTACTCCTAAAGTCACACTTCCCCTCCACTTAACCCGCAGCCTCTGTCTTAGATTAGTGCAAATAAATTGCTCCTCTAAGCAAACTATGATTCTTAGCGCAATGAGAGAAGTCGCAAAATCAACCGGAATGTTCAAGCAAATTATAGAAAAAAACCCAATTTAAATCCGTTAAGTAGTTCTCTCATGAAAAGTGGACAGACAGACAGATAGACGTTGGATTTTATATATATACAGAAGTAGTGTAGTGCACCAAGATTTTCAAGTTCAGACCTACACCCATAAGCAGCAGATTCTTGTTTCAACAGATTTCAAAATCATTTTTACCTTTTATTGATCTCATTCTGTAAATTACAATATCTGACCTTTAATACTTCTCTTGTTTTTTATTAATAAAAGTGAAGTAATGTGAAGTAATCATGATTACCTACTCTTCAACACAATTATGCGCTTACCGTATGCACTCCAGACTATATGCAGTGACTTATGGCTTATGCATGGAGCTTGGCATTGCTCGTCTGCAGTATATACACCGGCGTCGTTTTAATATTACCTCTGCATCCGCCGACACTATTTCCACAATTTGGTCTGTTAGACCTGTTTTCTCAAAAATGACGATGGAGTAGGCAGACGATTTGGCTGAGACACCTGCCGCAAATGCCGGTCTGGAATAACCAAGGTTTACAAAATGACATAACTCTCCACTGTGCACTCCTGAACTGAAGATCATTAACTAATAAAACTACTTTCTTTAACGACTTATCAACTTCTAAAAAACTGGACTTGCTGTTCCTTGTAGAAACGTGCCAATATCCAGGTGATTACTTACAACTAAATCTACTTACCCTCGCTGGTTATAGTTACTTGTCTAAACCCCATCTGATGGGCCAAGGTGGTGGATTGGCAGTAGTTCAATGTGATTGTCTTAAAGCAATCGCAGTTGATTTTCATAACATTACGTCTTTTGAATACATGGTTGTTAAAATCACTGGAAAGGCTTCGCTGCACATTATATTAATCTATAGGCCACCTAAGCTTATGCTGGATCTTTTCTCTCAACTTTATGAAATGCTCACTCTTGTCTGTGGCATGTCTACTGTTGTTATTTTGCTTGGTGACCTTAATATTCATGTGGATTCTGACTGTCCATCTGCTTGTGAGCTACGTTCAGTACTGGATTGTTTCAGTTTTGTGCAGCCTGTTGGTTTTTCAACCCATGCTAAGGGCCATATTCTGGATCTTGTATGTTCCACTGGTCTGCAGAATATCTGTACTTCTGGTACTGTTATTGGTATCTCACATCACAAGCTGATTGAATTTAGTTTCACTTATCCCCTCCCTAAAATAAATCTAAAATCTAAAATAACCTATCGTAATATCAAGAACATTGATCAGTTATCCTTCTCTGTATGTCTGTTGGTGCTTCCTTTCTCCATGATGTTTCTGGGTTGCGCCCTGTGTTGGCTGGGATTGGCTCTAGCAGACCCCAGTGACCCTGTGTTTGGATTCAGCGGGTTGGAAAATGGATGAATGGATGGATGGATAATTCCACATTGTCACAAATTTTGGATCATTATGCACCTATTAAATCCTTGATTGTTCCTATTACCATCTGCATGGTTCACTGCAGAATTGCATACCATGAAATAAACTTGGTCGCCGTTTGGAAAGGCTCTGGAAGAAGACTGGTCTGGCTGTTCACCGAACACTTGAAGGAATACAGATGCGCCTTGTCGGCTGCACGTTCAAAGTACTATTCCATTCTTATTGACTTTGGTACTTGTCACCCTAGATCGCTTTTTAATACAGTTAACAGACTTTGACAAACTTATGACCATATATCAAGGTTTCTCTACTAGCCATTCCTCATCTCTGTCGACCGATTGTAATTCTAAATCTTTAGTTTATTTATCTAAATTTAACCCCACTACACCAACTTATATTGCTGAAGTAATATCTAAATTAAATCTAACAATCTGCCACGTAGATCCTGCCCCTACTTTACTGATTAAGGCTTGCACTGACAAACTTTCTGCACCCATTTCTCATTTTAACAACTGTAGTTTCTGCACCTGTGTTGTTCCAAGTGATTCAAAAACTGCTGCTGTAACCCCTGTTTTAAAAAAAACCTGGCTTACATCCCTTACAGCTAAAATTATTTTGCCCAATTTCTAATCTTCCATTTATGGCTAAGATCTTGCTGCTCAACTCAATGATTATTTAAACTTGCATAACCTGCTTGAGCCTTTTCAATCTGGATTCAGAGCCCTACATAGCACTGAAACTGCTTTACTTAAAGGTAGCCGATGACTTACTTATAACCGCAGATTCTGGGATGGCCGCTATTCTAGTTCTCCTTGACTTAAGCTAGGTGTTTGATACAGTTAGCCATAACATTTTACTGTCCCAACTTTCAGCTATTGGTATCTCTGGTGGTGCTCTTTCTTGGTTCACATCATACCCCAGTGATCACCAGTACTATGTTTTCATTAGGGAATACAAATCTGCCACTACTTCACTCACACAAGGTATCCCTCAAGGGTCAGTTCTAGGTCCAATCCTCTTTAACATCTATATGCTCCCATTAGGTGAGATTATTCGTCAGTATGGTCTGAGCTTCCACTGCTATGCCGATGACACACAACTTTATGAAAGTGTTGATGCAACTGCAACATCTTCACCTGTTGCACTGACTGACTGCATTTGGGAAGTCAATCATTGGATGACAGATAATTTTTTACAACTCCTGATAAAACAGAAATCTTATTAGTTGGTACCAAATCTGTCCTCTCTATCCTTCGTGAGCTAAAAATTGACATTGATGGGATCCTGGTTGAACCCTCAGCATCAATCCATAATTTGGGTGTCATCTTTGGTCATCTCCTTATTTTCCAACCACACATTAGCTCAATAGTACAGACAATTTTTTTCATCTCCATAACATTGCTTATCTGCATTCTTTCCTCAGTGTGAAAGATACTGAAACACTCATTCATGCTTTCATCACTACCCGTCTGGACTATTGCAATGCTTTGTTTTATGGCCTCCCAACTAAATATATCAACAGATTACAGTATGTTCAGAATTCTGCTGCTGGCTTACTTACACACACTAAAAAAATCTGGTCATATCACTCCTGTCCTCTTTGATTTGCATTGATTACCAGTTTCTTCAAGAATCAAATATAAAATTATTCTTCTCACCTTTAAAGCCCTTCATGGTTTAGCCCCTCATTATCTGTCTGAGCTGCTGCTTCCTTACACTCCTGCTTGTGCATTAAGATCATCGGACGGTAAAGTGTAAAGTGTCCTTGAGTGTATGAAAGGCACTATATAAATAAAACTCATTATTATTATTATTGTTATTATTATAAGTCATAGTTAAGTAATGTCTACTTCCAGGCACTGTGCAAGCTGCAGCCTTTTTTACAGAAGCTCTGTATTCCTCACTTTTTTTTTTATTTCTGAAATTATTTATTAGTTACTAGTCTTTTTTAAAATTAGAATTGATCTGGTTTCTGGCTTGTCACTGACATTAGTCACTACAAATCAGATAAATGGATATTAAATGGATCTTAAATTTACCTACAAATGGCAATACATGCAAACACAGGAGCTGGCTTGTCTTGACCGCACTTCAAATGGGCTGCGAACTTATATGGAGTCGCAAAGAGGACCTGAAGGCTGCCTTATGTCTGCAACACCTGAAACAATAAGAGATGCTGAGAAAATAAAAACAGGGTGTATTAAATATTCCCATAACTGGCTACTTGCACTCGGTTACAATTTACCGCAGGAGCTGTTTGTTCACAGACAGAGAGTAAAAGCCAGTGCAAGAGTAAAAGAAAGGCGAAAAGGTTTTAGAACTGGACTATCATGTATTGTAATGGGAAATGTTCGATCGCTGTCAGATAAGATGTACTGTCTGTGCTTATAGTGGGTCATGGAGCATTCAAATACAGTGGCATTTTGTGTTTTGTGGAGAGCTCACTTTAACCTGATATACCTGACACTGTTTTAATGCTGGACAGATTTCATATTACTTGAGTAGACAATGACCAAGTGCAGTGTGGAAAAAAGACGGGAGGGGGACTTGTCATCTGTGTGAATGAGGAATGGTGTAAAGGGAGCATATTACAGTTAAAACTATATTATATTATATTAATTTCTGTGTTGACACATTAGTACCCACTAAGACAACTCCAACCACATCAACTAAAATGGCCACTGAGAAGTCCATCTCTGAGCATGGACTGTTCATAAGTGAAGACTAAGTAAGGAGACAGCTGAGGAAGCTACATACAGGAAAAGCTGCAGGACCAGATGGCGGCAGTCCTCAAGTTCTTAAGGCCTGTGCTGACCAACTTTGTGGTGTCCTCTGATCACCTGTTCAGTTTGTTCCTAAGGCTTCAAAAAGTGTCACTGCTGTGGAAAATATCTTGCATTGTTTCTGTTCCAAAGAAGGGAGGCACCTCTTTACCTAATGACTCCAGACCAGTGGGAGTTATGTGTCACATAACTTTGAGACACTGGTCCTGCACTATATGAGTGTTCTTGTGGTAGACCACCTGGACCCACTACAGTTTGCCTATCGGACAAGGATTGGAATGGAGGATGCAATTAAATATCTGTTCCAAAAGGCTTATTCTCACTTGGACAAAGCTGACAGCACTGTGATAATTATTTATTTCTTGATTTCTCCACTGCCTTCAATACCATACAGCCATCCCTGTTAAGCTGTAAGCTTAGAGATATGCAGGTGGATGAGCCTGCGGTGTCCTGGATAATGGAATATCTGTCAGGCAGAAAGCAATTTGTGAGACTCAAGGATTGTGTTTCCAATAAAGATGTGGACAACACTGGAGCACAACATGGAACAGTCCTGTCTCCTCTTTTCACTTTGTACACCTCAGACTATACAGTAACTATAACACCAGGTCATGTCACTTGTGGAAATTCTCAGATGATTCTGCACTTATAGGCTGTATTGGTAAAGGGGATGAGACAGAGTATAGGAGTCAGATGTAAAGGTTTGTTTCTTGAACTTCTGTAAAATACCAAATTTACCCTGGGAACAAAGATCTATCTATCTATCTATCTATCTATCTATCTATCTATCTATCTATCTATCTATCTATCTATCTATCTATCTATCTATCTATCTATCTATCTATCTATCTATCTATCTATCTATCTATCTATCTATCTATCTATCTATCTATCTATCTATCTATCTATCTATCTATCTATCTATCTATCTATCTATCTATCTATGCTTATTTACTGTATGGAGCCTGTTAAGGATTTAAATAAATTAAAGTTCTTCCTGGAACCTTCATGTGGATGGGTATTTTGGGAACCAAAGGGCACTGGGCTAAAGAACCACTCTGGCACCTTTATTTCAACCAACTTGGACATTAAAAGGGGTGTCCCCTGGAGTCTTTGGAGTCAGAGTCTGGAGTCAATATTTGCATTGTAAACCCAGACTGTTCATATGTCAGGTGCTCTCTCTGTTGTTATAAAAGAATTCTGTTTGAACCATTGTAGTGGTGATGAGTGTTGTTGTTTAAAGTAAAATTCCCCACTTATCTCCCCACAACTCTGTAATGGGAAAAAGCATTTTCTTTGTTTGAAAGACCATGCTCCAGTGCCAGCAAGAAAAATAAGATCTAGTGATGAAAATTTCTTTCAAACAGCTAAAAGGTTCACAGTCAAGAGCAAATACGTCAGTAGCGACTAATAAGAGATATCAAAACACCTAAATGCATGACTTGTTTTTTTGCTTTTATTTCAAAACTAGGACATTGAAATTACTGACCCCATTTTAGCATGTTTTCTGCAATGGTTTACACTTAGCAATAAAGATTTACATAACTAGCAACTAAAAACAATATTACCATGGTTCATGAACTGACCCAACAAAATGGTGTTACAATAAATAAAAAATAGGGGTAAAATATTTAAAAAATATGAAACCTTTGGCAGAAATTGGAGGTAACATTTATCGAATAAAACAATGTATTCCAAAGTTAAGAATCATGACAACCTCGAGTCTGGCCTGTTGACCTTTGGTTATTTGTACTGACACTTTGCTAATGATTTTGACTATCGACTTTAAAGCCAGCTTTCTCATCTACTCTTCTGTTCCTTCTGTGTCTGGCTCCATTCTAATCAGTGTTGCCTGTTCCTGTACAGCTGAATCCTGCACAGAATGCCCTAAAGCAAATATATATATAAATATATATATCCAACGTCTGTCTGTCTCTCTGTCTGTTCCGATTTTCATGAGAGAACGACTTAACGGATTTAGATCGGGTTTTTTTTCTATAATTTGCTTGAACATTCCTGGGGCCTCATGTATAACGCCGTGCATAGAACTCACACTATAACATGGCGTAAGCACAAAAGCGGGAATGTGCGTACGCACAGAAAAATCCAGATGCAGGAATCTGTGCGCACGCAAAATTTCACGTTCTTCCACTACATAAATCCCGATCAGCGTGAAAAGTAACGCATGTGCACGCACCTTCTGTCCCGCCCCAACTCCTTCCAGAATTATGCCTCTTTGAATATGCAAATCAATATAAATAGCCTTCTGTGAAAAGACAATGGGAAAAGCACAGGGGAAAATATAAGAATTTCAGCGAATACCAATAAGATAACAGTAGTATGTCTTTCATTTCGTAGGAACATCTGAGTACTGGGGTGTTTTCCAAACAAAGATTTTTATTGAAGCAGTATTTAGTTGTATGAAATTAAATCAAATGTGAAAAACTGGCTGTGCAAAAATTTGGGTACCCTTGTAATTTTGCTGATTTGAATGCATGTAACAGCTCAATACTGATTACTTTGCAACACCAAACTGGTTGGATTAGCTCGTTAAGCCTTGAACTTCATAGACAGGTGTGTCCAATCATGAGAAAAGGTATTTAAGGTGGTAAATTGCAAGTTGTGCTTCCCTTTGACTCTCCTCTGAAGAGTGACAGCATGGGATCCTGAAAGCAACTCTCAAAAGATCTGAAAACAAAGATTGTTCAGTTTCATGGTTTAGGGAAAGGCTACAAAAAGCTATCTCAGAGGTTTAAACTGTCAGTTTCAACTGTAAGGAATGTAATCAGGAAATGGAAGGCCACAGGCACAGTTGCTGTTAAACCCAGCAGGTCTGGCAGGCCAAGAAAAATACAGGAGTGGCATATGCGCAGGATTGTGAGAATGGTTACAGACAACCCACAGATCACCTCCAAAGACCTGCAAGAACATCTTGCTGCAGATGGTGTATCTGTATATCGTTCTACAATTCAGTGCAATTTGCACAAAGAACATCTGTATGGCAGGGTGAAGAGAAAGAAGCCCTTTCTGCACTCACACCACAAACAGAGTCACTTGTTGTATGCAAATGCTCATTTAGACAAGCCAGATTAATTTTGGAACAAAGTGCTTTGGACTGATGAGACAAAAATTGAGTTATTTGGTCATAACAAAAAGCACTTTGCATGGCGGAAGAGGAACACCACATTCCAAGAAAAACACCTGCTACCTACTGTCAAATTTGGTAGGGGTTCCATCATGCTGTGGGGCTGTGTGGCTAATTCAGGGACTGGGGCCCTTGTTAAAGTCGAGGGTTGGATCAATTCAACCCCATATCAACAAATTCTTCAGGATAATGTTCAAGCGTTAGTCACAAAGTTGAAGTTACACAGGGGTGGGATATTCCAATAACCCAAAACACAGTTCAAAATCTACAAAGGCATTCATGCAGAGGGAGAAGTACAGTGTTCTGGAATGGCCGTCACAGTCTCCTGACTTGAATATCATTGAAAATCTATGGGATGATTTGAAGCAGGCTGTCCATGCTCGGCAGCCATCAAATTTAACTGAACTGGAGAGATTTTGTATGGAAGAATGATCAAAAATACCTCCATCCAGAATCCAGACACTCATCAAAGGCTATAGAAGGCATCTAGAGGCTGTTATATTTGCAAAGGAGGCTCAACTAAGAATTGATGTACAGTAATCCCTCGCTTCGCCTTTCGCGGTTTCACTCTATCGCTGATTTTATATGTAAGCATATTTAAATATATATCGCGGATTTTTTGCTGGTTCGCGGATTTCTGCGGACAATGGGTCTTTTAATTTCTGGTACATGCTTCCTCAGTTGGTTTACCCAGTTGATTTCATACAAGGGACGCTATTGGCAGATGGCTGAGAAGCTACCCAAATTACTTTTCTCTCTCTCTCTTGCGCTGACTTTCTCTGATCCTGACGTAGGGGGGTTGAGCAGGGGGGCTGTTCGGACACCTAGATGATACGGACGCTCGTCTAAAAATGCTGAAAAATTATCACGTTGCTACCTTCTGTGCAGCTGCTTCGTGAAGCGACATGCTGCACGGTGCTTCGCATACTTAAAACCTCGAAGGGCACGTATTGATTTTTGATTGTTTGTTTTTCTCTGTGTCTCTCTCTCTCTCTCTCTCTGCTCCTGATGGAGGGGGTGTGAGCTGCTGCCTTCATTGTAACAGCTTTGTGCCGCGGTGCTTCGCATACTTAAAACCTCGAAGGGCACGTATTCATTTTTGATTGTTTGTTTTTCTCTGTGTCTCTCTCTCTCTCTCTCTCTGCTCCTGACGGAGGGGGTGTGAGCTGCTGCCTTCATTGTAACAGCTTTGTGCCGCGGTGCTTCGCATACTTAAAAGCCAAACAGCCCTATTGATTTGTTTGCTTTCCTCTCTCTTTCTGACAGTCTCTGCTCCTGACGTGCACTCCTTTGAAGAGGAAGATATGTTTGCATTCTTTTAATTGTGAGACGGAACTGTCATCTCTGTCTTGTTATGGAGCACAGTTTAAACTTTTGAAAAAGAGACAAATGTTTGTTTGCAGTGTTTGAATAACGTTCCTGTCTCTGTACAAGCTCCTGTGTTTCTGTGCAAATCTGTGACCCAAGCATGACAATATAAAAATAACCATATAAACATATGGTTTCTACTTCGCGGATTTTCACCTTTCGCATGGGGGGGGGGGGGTCTGGAACGCAACCCCCGCGATGGAGGAGGGATTACTGTAATATCTCTGTTGGGGTGCCCACATTTATGCACCTATCTAATTTTGTTATGATGCATATTGCATTTTTTCTGTTAATCCAATAAACTTAATGTCACTGCTGAAATACTACTGTTTCCATAAGGCATGTCATATATTAAAAGGAAGTTGCTACTTTGAAAGCTCAGCCAATGATAAACAAAAATCCAAAGAATTAAGAGGGGTTCCCAAACTTTTTCATTTGACTGTATATATTAAATAACTAAACATGTAAATTGTATTCTTTGATGATGATGTAATTTCTAAAAAAACATCACTCCCACACTTGAATCCATTCATTCCAACTTAGGATCACAGGGTGTCAGGCCCTATCATAGTAGCACTGGGGGCAAGGTAGAGCCCTCTCATATAGCTTTATATTATTAATGTATAAAAAGAGGTAACCTTAATGTTAAAATGTTATTTAAATAAAATAACAGTTACATTCAGATACACAGAAAAAAGATTGCATTTTAAATGTAAGGAGAGTAATTGTTTATGCTATGTGCTACTTATAAAATAAAGAACAATTCATCCATCAGTTTCCTGACCTGTTTAATTCAGCAGAGGCAAGTGCCATACTAATCACCTCTGTCCAGTAAGTAATATTTGAGAATATTATTGACCGCAAAATAAGTTATTCTTGTTTCAATTTAAGGTTTGTGGGATCTGAAGACCATTGAGGCAACATTAGACACGAAACAGAAACTAAGCATGGTGCCTCAATTATCCAAATATAGCATTGCACCTAACCACTGCAAGGCGTCTTCTTTAATACAGAGACAAAATACAGTAACCAGTTAACTTGACATGTATGGCCCAGAAGCCTCTGTTTATAAAGTACAATTAATTATGAATGCAAAACTAGATAGGTCTGTCAATTATTAACAATGCCTTTGTGATTGTTGTCGAAACCTGTCTCAGTAAATAACCAGGGATAAAGATAATCATAAGGGGAACTGAGCAAAATATTTCCATATGCTAATAACATGGTGCTATTTATTATAGATTGATATTCATCATTGTTTCTTGTATTAAATTTATTGGATGAACTCCCTTGGATCTCTGTGTTCAAAATTATTTTGAATTAAAGTGTTCTTCCAAGAAAATAGTCATGTCAGACTAAGATATTCGACTTTTCATTGAATGTTTCAGAGTAGATAAAATATTGCATATAGTAGTTAACATCATTAGAAAATGCATAGATCTTTTTAGATTTAATGTGTGGAATTTGTTGAAACACATGAAAATAATAATAAGTTTATCTAATCAAAGCTAATCTAAAGCAAGTTGTTTACAAAAAGTTAATATCACACTAGCTGGTCAAATTAATTTTGTTGAAATGAACATCCTTCCTGAACTCTTATTTTGTTTTTCAATATATCAATATATCCCTATATGCAGAATATGAACAAAAATCTTTTTTAAGGACAGATGCGATTGTAGCTTTGCTCAACTGAAAAACAAAAAGGCCTAGTTTTATAAAGATAACTCTAAAAAGATCTAAACCACAAGGCGTCATGGCAATAACGTCCAGTTTTATTACTTTATACACTTTGAGACCTTCTTGGTAAGCTTTACTCTACACTCCAGTTATTAGTAACTGTCTCAAAGCTGCTATCAATCTGGAGGTACATCAATCCTTCAAAGCATACCAGCAGTGTAGGAGATATTCTTTTCTGCCACTGTGCATGTTAGTCATAATATTCAGCCTTCTGTTACCAACTCAATTTTTAATTAATGGAAGTCACTGGAAATGTGTATGTTGTCACATACATGCACATGGGAGGCAGCTAAAGGGCTCAAAAGAAGATAATTCCACGCCAGGCCAGGGGGTGGCAGAGTGCAATAATCCTTTCTCTTTTATCCCTACAGACCAAACACGGGAAATTCTTCCTGGACCTGATAACGCCATTTTCGGTTCCAGACTTGAGGACATGAAGTCACTTCTGTTTCTGTGCCCGATCATCACTTCTCCTGACTGAACTTAAAATTACCCACCATTTTCTTTCTGTTAGTTAGTTCTGTTTTAGACTCGAATATGTAAAAAACCTTGCATCTAATTACCTATTTTTGAAGCCTTATTTCAAGTATATGGGTGGCTGCCCCCTTTTTCTTGTGTCAAGGTGTATTCTTCCACAACCTTTTGAGACCTCTCTACAAACAGTATGTATGTAGCCTTTGAAGAACTACTCTTCAAGTATAGTCTTCAAGTAACACACTTTTTTTCTATATACAGACTAGAAACTTTGTGAAAAGAAAATTGTCCAACTACCCTAATCCTCTAAAAATAATTATTCTTGAAACTATACTAGCTAGTGATGATAAAGACATAGGCAATATTTTGAGACTATCAACCGATCTCAAGGAATGTACCTCTAGATGATCTTAGGCAGAGATGTGAATGGAACCTTTTGAGAATTTCCGTTATGGAGTGGAATTCGCAATCTGTAAGAGCCATTTGTATAATGATATATAATTATATTATGAGCGTAATTGTATATAGTGTATGTTCTAGAAATACCTTGCCACGCTTGGGTCACAGATTTGCACAGAAACAGTGGAGGTTGTAGAGACAGGACCTTTATTCAAACACTGCAAACGAACATTTGTCTCTTTTTCAAAAGTTTAAACGTGCTCCATGACAAGACAGAGATGACAGTTCCTTCTCACAATTAAAAGAATGCAGACATATCTTCCTCTTCAAAGGAGTCAGGAGCAGAGAATGTCAGAGAGAGAGATAGAGAGAGAGAAAAGCAATCAATCAAATCAAAATCTGATAGGTGCTGTTCGGGCTTTTAAGTATGCGAAGTACACAAGGGTCGCGCGATAGATCAGCCACAAGTAAGCCCAGCAAGCAGGGGAGCAATGTGAAGGTATTCTTTCAGCGTTTTTTAGAGGAGCGTCCGTATCTTGTAGGGGTGCAATCAGGCCCCCAGCTCACAATGTATAGAAATATGTATAGTTATTATAATGGTATAGTTTTATTGTAAATGCAAGATGTTTTCGAAATATGCAGGGTACTGAGAAATTAATTCACGTATTTCTAGTAGGATTGACTTCTGCAATGTGGTGTTCACTGGCTGCTCAGATTGTTCTTTATACTGCTTTCAGTTCTTTCAAAATGCTGCTACAAGAATTATTACAAGAGCAAGAAAGTACAAACAAACAACTATAGTTCTTAAGTCCTTACACTGGCTTACATTTAAGTTTAGGACAGGTTTCAAAATTCCTCAATGACCAAGACCCTGTTTTACTTTTTTGAATTTATCATTACTTACAAATCTGAGCACACATTTAGATCTTGGTATTTTCTTGTGGCACTTGGGGCCACTGCTCTGCTGACAAAGTTGTATGCCTTCCATGCAAACATAATCTCAGCTAAAGGAGCACTGTTAAAGGCAATTGAGGTATTCCTTGTGTGATTTTAGGTGATACAAGCAATAAATTGTTGCTGTTGTTATTATGGGACATTTAAGAACAAGTATTGCTTGTTTATTCATTCCTTTAATGCAATAACTTGGTGCTCTTTTAGTCTGTCCTGCAACAGGGGTTTGGGCCAAAGGTTATCATAGGAGGCTGTTAGGTCAAGTTTAATATGTTAGTTATATATATTATTTTGCCTGTCTTTATATATAATACACTACTGTGGCTGTTCGTTTGTCTGTCCAGGATTTTTAACCACTTGTAGCTCGCAAACCGTTTGTCCTATTTACCTGAAGTTTGGTACACTTATACGTCTAATATCCGCTTTCAGGGTGATGATTGACCTCCAAGGTTATTCCACTTTTTATTTTTATTTTATTTTATTGTAGAATCAACTCTTGGCAGCGGCTAGCAGGGTAGCCTTGTGGCACATGTACACGGGTGCCATTCTCATCCCTACCACCTTTGCCGTCACTTTCCCTACCTCTTCATATCTTAAATCATTCTTGAAGCAGATTGAAGACTTAAGAGCCAGTTTAAGTGAAAAATTAAGGAAAACGTACTAAGTAATTGCAACACAAACACTGACTTAATCAGTTTTAACACGAAAAGATGCAGATGAAAGAAGAGAGGAAGCGGGCCGCTAGGGTGGAGAAAAGAAGAGCTGCTCAGGAAGCAGCAAGCGCATCAACCTCTGAGCAAACAAATGCTAAACGTACAGAGAAAGAGTATGAAATCTATGAATGCTCAAGTCAAGTGTATTCACTGCACCATTACTGGTATTTAATAATACAATTCTTAAAATTTTATGAAACAAGTGCTCTAATGTGTCAGAATCTTCAATCCTGCTTGAAGTGGCACTTAACAGGGAGTTTGGTGCTACACCATCAATAAGATACACACTTCTTCAATCTGCACAGTATGATGTAATTTAGACTAAAACTGTATTTCACACATACCTAACGCAACTCAAATTGTGTAAAATCTACCCAGTAAAAGGCTCAAACTGTGAATAATGTAAATTTTTATAATACCTTACACTAATGTCATTTTGGTAAGAATGATTTACTTATCTATCAGATGGTGTTGAGTTTATTATTGCTCCCAAAATGTTAATGGTATTATTGGAGTAACATTTTGATATTTTACACTAAATTACTCACACTGCTTATCTTACTCAGTTAGAGGACACCACCTTCAATAATTCAATAGTGGTGCTTCATATCCAAAACTAGACTTAATTCAATTTTCTCTATGAGGAGTAGTCCAAAATATTTTAAGAATTTGGAATAAATTAATTAATGGTGCTCTGAAATATCAGACATTTTGTTACCAATGTTCTTTGAATTTTGTATGGGGCAGGTGTGAAATTTGACTCAACATAATTTGACATCAATGTGCAGGAGGCAAACCTCACACAAACATGAGTAGAACAAGCAAGTGTCACACAGAGCATGCCAAGTCTAGGATCTACACCTAAGACACTGGAGGTGTGAGGAAGAAGAGGCCACCGTGGTAACAGCACAGCACATTCAATGTGAAAATTTCAAATTTAAAGGACTGGTGCTTGTTGCAGTTTTTGCTTAATTCAACCACAAGGTGGAGCAGTTGTTTAAAAAATATATCTCATTTGAAATGATGTATTATTAAAACGCTGTACAGTTGTATTTGGGCTAATAAACCACAGAATTTTACACAACTCATAGAATCAGTAAAAAAACTGTTTTCTAAAAATGCACACATCAGAACAGGCCAGAAGTATTATGGAATAGTTTCAGATATTCTAAAGAAATTCAGATTGTGAATTTCCCCTTGGGATTAATAAAGTATCTATCTATCTATCTATCTATCTATCTATCTATCTATCTATCTATCTATCTATCTATCTATCTATCTATATGCTTTGAAAATATTGAAAAAACAACAATACAAATTTAAACATGAGCTTTTGTGGCTAAAATAGAGGGCAGAGAAAAGCCTAAATATGAAAGTTAGAACTAAAGAATGTAAAAAGACTGTGAGCGAGGGTGCAGAAAGGGTCATCTTGACAGGGTGAAAATCAAAAGGAATAAAATATCAAACTCAAAGTGAAAATATGAGAGGTATAAATGCAGGATATAATATCAGCAAATTCAGATTTGGAGAGGCGATAATTAACTGAAACTTGTATTATTCATCGAGTAAACTAGCTGGCTGTGAAATAAAAGGATGATATATCATAAGGGGCCTAGCTACTTTTTTTTTGTTTCTTTAACAAACCTATGGAATGAGAAAACATAACACTGAAAGTGAACTCACCATGTCCCTTCCTGCAACTTCTGTCATAACAGACAGATTAACAAATTCAAATTTTTATACAGTATACAGTATTTGAAGGACTTTCATTTCCTCCCACAATCCACTGACAGACGGTTTAACTGAATTTGTGACTCTAATTTGTCTTTTTCTAAACGAGTATGGACATGAGATTGTGTTCAAGGATGACCTTACATTACATCCAGTGTTGGGATTTTTGTTATACCTACAGTATTGTTCTGTGGACAGGGAATGTATAATTTTTAAATGCATTTTCCCAAAATATGTCCCTCTATATATAAAAAGAAATCCTGGAATGGAAAGCAAATGCAAGGCTACGATACATGATAATCTCGAAAGACATTTAAAAGACCAGCGAGACCAAGGAGACTTGCCACGGTGCGTCTCGCGGGGACAGTAAACATGAGACTTGGTGCCAAGAGATTGTCCCAGGGCCGTAGCAAAAAGGACAGTGGCTGTACAGGCTTTAAAAAGATCGAAGGGTAGCGCGACGGCAGCTACTCCAAACGAACGTGATCAGCGTTATACATCCCACAAGAAAGAGTTCAAACACGTCCGGGGCGAGAAATAAAAGACAGGCATTGCTTTTACAGAGTCACGCAAGACCAGGCAGTGAGCCATCATTTAAAACAAGTCAACAGACCTCTAATCTAGCAGTTGTTGGATTGCTTTTGGCAGGCAAGCATCATGATTTCCCAGCTCTTAAAACAACGACATGCAACAGGCAGAAGAGGCTGCTAGTAAGCAGCAAAAAGACAGCAAATGATCCAAAGGCATATCCTTAGCGTACATTCAGCCGCAACACCCTTCACAACACGAGCAGTATTATACGTCTGGGAAGAAAGAGATGTAAACACGCGCGGGGCAGGAAATAAAGAAACAAGTATTGTTTTTATAAAAGTTTTTAAAGTAAAAGTGAAAATAATGCATATGTAACAATTCACAAGAAAATAACAATCTCTTTAAATTGTAGATTGCCTGCCTAAGGTAAAGTCATCCCTGATGAATGGGGATGTGGGAGTGAGGGGTTCTTTCATTGGATTAGCGCTATTTCAGATATTGAATGGCAAAATGGGGGAGGCAGCTTGATGAATGAGGTCTCCAGGACTTAAAACAAATCCAAATCATATTATGTGATATCATCTAATGTGAAATTCTACTCCGTACTTCTAGAATTTTTATTTTTATATTGTATTGAGGATTTATTCTGTTCTATGTATTGTACTGTACGGCTCAGAATTAAAAGACAATGAGTAAAATGAAAAACTAGAACTTCATAAAGACGTTTACAAATGTTGACGCAAAACACATACAGAGCAGGTTAGAGACTATGAAACCAGTGAAATTAGAAAGGCTAAAAAAAAAAACAAAAAAAAAAATGGCGCTATATACATGTGGAGAAAGTTAAAGGATATGAAAGTAGGAAAATTAGAAAATATTAAAAAAGAAAGTAAAGATCGCAGTAGCGCAAACAAACAAACTGCCTCATTTAACTATGCACCAGTCTAACTTTGGTTTTGCACAATAATTACTACACTATTGCACCTTAACACTTAAAATTCTACTTTATTCACATAATTTTACTTATTTATTATGTTCTACTATACTGTTATCTTTCAATCTATGACTTTTTGTTAATTTAACTGATATTCTTCTAACTTTGCACAGTTTTTGATAAGCAGATCAGGATGCATTTCACTGCATGTTGTCCTGTATAACTATGCATGTGACAAATAAAGAATCTTGAGAATTTCAAAAACGGAGTTTACCGCACATGCATTTATTGGTTACTTTGTTAGTGTATATATATTTATCTGTCTGCTTATTTAAAAAGCTACATTTACCCCAGGAGTCAAAAATGTTCTGTCTAGCCCTTGTACAAAAACCTAGACAAAAGCTGGGGTATCACCTTGGAAACCCCATGTACTTTTGGAACTGTGAGAGGAAAATAGCACGACTTTACAGACAGGAGTCCAATGCAGAACTCTACTTACTTTTTTTACTTTGTAAAAAAAAGTTATTAACTGCTGATGATATAGATTGTTTTGTCTGTACTGAAATTCCAAACAGAGAAACCTGTCCTGACCTCATTAAAAAGATTCAGCATATTGGGACTCGCAAGATTACAAATATTGTTTTTACAGAAGTTCTGAAATAAAAGTGAAACTAATGAAATAGCAACAATTTAAAGAAAAAAAATCTTAAAAGTGTGTATCCGGAAAACCAAATACGGGGGTTGGTGAGCGAAGCGAGCAGGGGGCAAAGCCCCCTTGTTGCTTTAAAAAATTTAAGTAAGAAAAAAAAAAATTAATATAAAATTGATCCCAGAACAGCAAAATGTCTTACATAAAGAACAGATATTCACACTTCAGAAATAGCAATCTTCCTGCAGTTGCTCTATAAGGTTTGTCTGCAATATATGTGACTTTTTTGCAGATTTGTAAATTACTGTAAGCCACATTTAAGCATATGTGGTGGTCAGAGATCTCTTACTATTGGCATGACTTGTATTGTCTGAAATACTTGTAAAGGAGTAGCTGAGAGCACATAAAGTTCACAAACTAGAGAAGTAGAATCCAACCCACAACAATGGTAAAAAGTGTAACTTTTCCTTTTTTTGTGTTTATTATTACCTCCAAACAAAAAAGACTCCAAACACAAGAAGAACAAACTCAGAATGACAGAAGCTTTAAGTAGGGGAATATTAATACACAAAGTCTTAGCAAAAAAGTCACATATTAGTTAGTCATCCGTTTTCATACTCTTTCTTACAGGGTTATACTGTATGTGAGAAGATGGCAGTAATTTCCTGCCACTCCAGGGGTTGACACTTTACAATAACACCTTCTCTTTCTCTCTCACTACAGTCTGAAAAATTGACAACTTTTCCACATCAATTGCAGGGCCTGGGTCCACCTGGACCCACCTCTTTCTGCTGGAAACAGTCTTAATTCTTTAATAGTCATATCCAAAGTCCCATCTGAAAAGACGAAACTTAACACTTTAACTGTGTTTTCCTTCTCTGTTTTTGAGATTCAAATTATACAGGGTTTGCCTAAGGGTACCTCAAAACTTTTCATTGTCTTTACTTTGTATTTACACAGCATTGTCTTCAAGGTAGGATCCAACACTGGATGGAATGCTAGTTTCATCAGAGGGCACATTCATATACAACACTTACCAACATCAATTAAAATTTACTATTTTATTATTCACAAAATCATTGTGAAGAATTTTCGAAGCACACTTGCAATATCCAAAAAGTGAAAATCACAAGAAAGAAACATAGGAAAATGAAGATCATGATTTTACCCACAATGCAACTGGAAAATATTAGTGTGGACAGACTAATACATTCAAATAAAAATAGCACAATCCTCCTTTTAGGACTGTCACTGTGAGAAAATATACAGATAGCAAGGAGTTTGTCACCATTCCATGGGGGACATAGTAAAATTGTGGTTTTCAGTACGCACAACTCAGAATCAGAAGAAAACAATAAATAAACATTATTAAGTTTTAAGTATTAAGACTCACAAATTTGGTACCAAAACATTCTTCATTTTTATTTGCATCAATAAATAAGGTAAGATGAAAACATAGAAAGTTGGTCTATAGCGTATCCCAGTCAAGCAGGGCCTAGAGGATAAGCCCAGTTCAAATAACAACACCCCAACTATAACAACACTAAAGCTTGTGTGATGAAATGGCCTGTTTACAAATGTGGGTAACTAATGGCTGAAACCACAGTTTAATAAAAGGTGAAATACCTGTGTGTCTGTCTGTGCATCAATCTGGTTCCTCTGTTTGAGACATTCCAAAAGATGGCACATCACAAACATTTTCAGTAATAAAATACATTGGATCGGTCAGTCCAATAGATGGCGCATTATAAACATTATCACTGCTTTTGTGCAACCGATACCAAATGGCATATAACAGAGACGAGTATTGTCTGGTGCACTGCAAACATTAACACTGAGGTCTACGTAGATTACTGCAATTTCAACTTGTCTTAAACAGATAGCCTAGCTAGTAACAGCATAAATGAACCTGCTCATAGGAAAATTGAAGCAAAAAAGATCATGTTCATTTTATACTTTTCACTGCCTTTATATTTTGGTCAGATCAACTAAGAAATAGAAAAAAAAAGACAAAACAAAACATAAATACTGCTTAGTGGTCAAATACCAAAACAAACACAAGAGAAAAAAAGATCTAAAAAACAAACCCAGTTTCCCTCAACCTGTCTAAAATCCTTTCCCTGTCTAATGAATTTGCTCTAGTATCTTTATTCAGACCTTGGGTATTGATGACAGCGCGGCAAAGTGATGTCACACTTTGCAGTGTCAACTAGTCATGCAAATAGCAACAAACATGGTTGCTTATAATAACATCAATTCAACCAAAAACATTAATAGAACAATAAAAGAGCTGGAAAAGTAAAACAAAAAAGGTGACATGATGACGTCACAAAAATGTTACGATTATCAGATATAAGAAAAATGATTATAGATGCAAAATCAAAGACTTGCTTAATTGGTGTCTCAAATGAAATTTAGAGCAGTACAAATGTGTGCCGATGATCTGTATGCCATTAAAGCATGCATATCTTTATTTTATTTAGCATACTCAAATTTGAAAATGCTGTTTGTATCTGACTGTGGTGTGTTTTTAAATTTTAAGGAGACACTGGTGAAAGTACCAGATTATAACAGTTCAATTTAACTGCAAATTCTGTTTTGATTTTTTGTTTCCTAGAAATATGCATTGACAGATACACATAGTAAATATACAGTATGGCATTTCAGAATTGCTCTATTTACTGAGTATTGGAAATATAATTATTATCAGGTTGTTGATCTCATGATGGGTGGCACGGTGGCGCAGTGTTAGCACTGGAGACCTGGGTTTGCTTCTCGGGTCCTCCCTGCGTGGAGTTTGCATGTTATCCCCGTGTCTGCGTGGGTTTCCTCCGGGTGCTCCGGTTTCCTCCCACAGTACAAAGACATGCAGGTTAGGTGGATTGGTGATCATAAACTAGTCCTTAGTGTGTGCTTGGTGTGTGTGTGTGTGTGTGTGTGTGTGTGTGTGTGTGTGTGTGCCCTGCCCAGGGTTTGTTCCTGCCTTGCACCCTGTGTTGGCTGGGATTGGCTCCAGCAGAGCCACATAACCCTGTGTTAGGATATAGTGAGTTGGATAATGGATGGATGGTCTCATGATCCTGTATTGCAATAAGCAGGATCAGAAAACTAGGAAATAAACATTTGTGATAGATAGATAGATAGATAGATAGATAGATAGATAGATAGATAGATAGATAGATAGATAGATAGATAGATAGATAGATAGATAGATAGATAGATAGATAGATAGATAGATACTATTCTGTCCATTCTTCTGCAAACACTGCTATTACTAGTTAAAAGAGCCCAAATTGTACATGGAATTGAAATTATGAGGCTTTACCATTACAAATGAAAGAAGTTGTTAAGAAATTTCCAGGGTTAATTTTAATGTACACTCTTTTTCACACATTTTAGTATTTCTGTATCTCCCTTGGTTTTGGTTTTATACTTACCACCCTTAAGAGACGTCATGCATAAATGCTTACTTGTAAATTGATCAAGATAGTAAAAGTAATTAATTTATTTTTGATTTTTTTTTTAGTTATTATTTCGATGAAAGAAGAAAATTCTGTAAGAGTAATGGTATTATGCTACAGAAGAAAGAGAAAAATTTGACCATTTATTAATATTTTTATTTTACCATTTATTTACTATTTATTATTATTTAATTTAATCATGCCATCCACTTGCTAAAATGCCTATAAACATATAATATTACGCTATAATATTACACACTTTATTAGGTACCCCTATTCAACGGCTTGTTAACCCAAATACCTAATAAGCCAATGACATGGCAACAACTCAATATATTTAGGCATCTAAATATTTTTAAGAAGACCCTGCTGAAGTTCAAACCGAGCATCAGCATGGGAAAGAAAGGTGATTTAAATGATTTTGAACATGTCACTGATTGTTGGTGCCAGATGGGCAGGTCTGAGTATCTCAGTAACTGCTGATCTACTGGGATTTCCACGCACAACCATCTCTAGGGTTTACAGAGAATGGTCCGAAAAAGGGAAAATATACAGTGAGTAACAGTTCTCTCGGCACACTTTTGGCCCCTTAGTACCAATTGAGCATTGTTTAAATGCCACAGCCTACCCGAGTATTGTTGCTGACCATGTTTATCCCTTTATGACCGCAGTGTACCCATCCTACTTCAAGCAGGAAGCTCAGATCATCTCAAATTGGTTTCTTGAACATGACAATGACTTCACTGTACTCAAATGGTCTCCACAGTCATTAGATCTCAATTCAATAGAGCACCTTTGAGATGTGGTGGAATGGAAGATTTGCATCATGGAGATGCAGCTGACAAATCTGCAGCAACTATGTGATGCTATCATGTCAATATGGACCAAAATCCCTGAGGAACATTTCTATGTCATGAAGAATTATGACAGTTCTGAAGGCAAAAGGAGGTCCAACCATGTCCTAACAAGGTGTTCCTAATAAAGTGGCCAGAGAGTGTATAAATGTAACCAGGCAATCACCTTATGTTTTTTCAAAGGGTTTCTGCAACTCGGTCAGTTTCTGCCCTGTATATGGGAAAGCCTTAACAATGCTGTGGTAATGTTGGCCTTGTACTTTTTTTCTTCAAAGAATTTAAGCATGTACTTGAAGCAGTACTGTATGTATTAAAAGACTTGATTAAGTTATTTGGAACAATTTTGATTGCTGAAATACAAGATTTTAATAAAAGATGGAATATCAAGTGCACTGGACCACAAACAAACTGAAAGTACTTATTGACAGTGTTTAATCTGACTTGTGAACTTCATTTCAATTGTTGCTGTGTATAGGCAAAAGCAGGTGTCCTATGCAGCCCAAAACAATATGGATCAAAAACACAAACATTGGTATATAATAATAGAAATTAAAAAAGTAATATGCAGCACAGTAATTTAATCTCTATCTGATATCTGGGTCAGTATGCAAATACTAATCTGTTTTTCTGGCATACATCCTTGCTAGTGGTAATTGTTGAGAATTGCACTGGCAGTATTTGACACAACTATTGCAGCCATAGTTAGGAGCAGGAGACTATAATGTAAAATGAGTTTCTTTGGGAGTTGTGCGAATAACTTAACCTGACACACAGTAATATAACATAAAATAACCACTTGAAATGCCCCTTAATCCAGTTCGGAGATTTTATTTTGGTTGGGGACAAAGCCTGTTCCACCAGCACAGCATGCAAGCCAGGAATCACCATTGAACAGGTTGCTAGTATATTGCAGGCCTCACTTACTGATACATCAACACTCACACTCATGTTGGGAATAAATAATTATACAAAACCAAACAGAAAAAATATTACACTAACAAAATTTTAAACTACAAAGCACAAGAAACCATTAAATAAATAAATAAATAAATAAATAAACTGAACTAACAGTGGAATTGTTTGATAACACTTGAAACCTGAACATAAAACCTGATCCTCCTGGTCTTGCATGATGCAAAGTAATCTATGACCTCGTCTTGCAATATTTGTCCAGCCTTCACATGGTTGAGGCTAATAACAGAAAAACCATTAAGGTAATTCTGTATCATGGTGGATCTCAGGGAGGTCTTAATGAGCTTATCTTAAGAAAAAGACCCACTCGGCTCCTGCTACTATCACTTGAAAGCATGACAGCAATCCAGAGAGTAATCCATAGGTTTGGATACATTTCTGTGAGTGGGTTTTCATGAATTAATATTTCCATCTCAAGTGATGTCATATTCTTAAATGACAAATCAGGCAATTTCTTTTACTTCTGTACAAAATGTCTCTCATTTATGTCTAATTGTCCTGCACAGGATAATATAATGGGTACATCACCCAGGCTTCATCACTAAGTAATTGCCCTTCCCCACAGCTCTGTGATTTAAAGGTTATGTAAGGTTAAACGGTAAACAAACTCAATGTGTTGCAAATGTAGTTTTCACTATTTATTTATTTTATTGATTTATCTATTTCATTTTATTTCAGGAAAAACAACATACTTTGCACTGTATATCATTTGCTGGGATAATACTTCTTACACACGTGTGCATTAAAAAGAAAATGTGGGTACTTACATACATTTTGTCAGTTGTCATATTACCAACCTATATGGAGAAAAAGCTTGAGAAAGGAACTCCTTGACAGTCACTAAACCCCCAATGGGTACCATTCTGGTTAGCGGGCAGCAGCAGTAGTTAGCGGAGCAGTGGAGAATACTGAAAGAGGCGGTTGGCTGTGGCTGCAAACATAACTGCCATTTGGATGCACTCATGGGGACAGAGGAGATGGTGGCTCACTGTGTGGGGGACATCAAGGTTCATGACAGATAGGAAGCAGCAAGTGAGACTGGGAAAAATCACATCCAGCACACGAACAGTCAGCACTGGCGCCCCCCAGGGATGTGTCCTCTCTCCTCTGCTCTTCTCCCTCTACACAAATGACTGCACCTCAAGAGACCCGTCTGTTAAAATCCTGAAGTTCGCAGATGATATGACAGTCATTGGCCTCATCAAGGACAGTGATGAGTCTGTATACAGACGAGAGGTCGAACAGCTGGCCCTCTGGTGCGGTCAAAACAACCTGGAGCTGAACAAGCTTAAAACTGTGGAGATGACAGTGGACTTCAGGAGGAGCCCCCCAGTGCTGCCCCCTCTCACACTACTCAACAGCATTGTGTCCGCTGTGGAAAACTTTAGGTTTCTGGGATCCACAATTTCCCAGGACCTAAAGTGGGAACTAAACATAAACACAATTGTTAAAAAGGCCCAGCAGAGGTTGTACTTCCTGCGCCAGCTCAGGAAGTTCAACCTGCCTCAGGAGCTGCTCATCCAATTTTACTCTGCAGTAATCCAGTCTGTTCTCTGTTCATCTATCACAGTCTGGTTTGGCTCAGCCACAAAACAGGACAGGAACAGACTTCAACGGACAGTCAGGATTGCAGAAAAAATCATTGGTGTTGATCTGCCCTTTATTCAAGACTTATACAGATCTCGAGTCAGGAAACGGGCAGAAAACATCATTGCAGACCCATCACACCCTGGTTACAACCTTTTTCAACTTCTTCCCTCTGGTAGGCGCTACAGAGCACTGTACGCCAAAACTACCAGACATGTGAACAGTTTCTTTCCTCAGGCCATCACTCTCATGAACACTTAAGTCAATCTCACAGCATCAGGGACAATACTAGGTAAAACCGGAGTCCAATTCCTTGTATGTGTACATATACTTGGCCAATAAAGCTGATTCTGATTCTGATGTACCCTAATCATTTGTGACCACAGGCATTTGCCTATATTATCTATGCTAGTGACTACCACTGCACAAATCTTTGTAAATTGTGAGGTGAAAACCAATGCAGCCATAGGACGAATGTACAAGCTCTAGTGAGACAAAAGCCAGACACGAGATTTAGACCTATGTCACTGCATCTGTGAGGCAGAAATGTATCACCATAATAACTAAATTAAGAATTAGCTTAAGCTTATCATTAAAGCTATGCATTTATAAAAGTTGATGATTTATATTAATAGTTTAGAAATATTGATACTGGCTCTAGTAGCTCTGATGTTAAAAACATTGAATTACCCATAGAGGAAGGACAGGCCTCCTGACTGTGACAAAAGATGATACTAAGTGGACTGGGAGCAGTTCATTCTCCCAAATAACAGGTAGCAGTTTTCCTCAGGGTTGAACCCGATCAGGACACCTGCAGGGTGGCATGCTAACTAGAGTTCAAAAGCACAGCCCTGTCAGGGTCTTTGGGTGCCACCAGAACTTCCAGGGGAGGACTGTCTTGGTTTCCACATGAGCTGAAAGTGCTCCGGAATCCTGGGTGTGACAGCAGAAGCAGTTCCTGGGTCTAGTATAAAAGGAAGCCTGTGGCCTCACTTTATTTAGAGTCGGGAGGCAGCTGGTGACAAAATACTGGAGGTGGAAGGAGAGTATATTTGTGTACTGTGGCTGGTGCTTGTGTGGAAAAGTGTTGGTGACACCTAGAATTGTGTTGGGCCAGTGGATTGGAGCTTAATGGCACCCCTTGTGATAACATATAAATATGTAACACTTCCCTTTTCTGGTTTGCCCACAGAAGATGACTCGTACAACACATGCCCTTTTGAGAGACAACCAATTGCTTCTGATAAAGCCACCTTTGTAAAAGAAGCTGCAAATCCTGCAAAATGAGTCCCTCGGCTCCCATCTTCACATGAAGTTGAAGTCTCTGTTTAGTTTAACTCTGTTAAAAGTATTGACTGGAAAAAAAGTTGCAAGCACCAGAAAATTTTAGACCTCTAGACTCTTGCAATAAATTAAGCCTTTAAGAGTCGCAAGACCATATTTTGGCTTGCTCCTTTGGTCACGGTCACCAGAAGGACTGACCTTGGTAGGCTGCTCTCTTTCAGGACGTCACAAGCTGTGCTGTAAACCAGCTGCTGGGAATCCCTCAGTCTAATTCTGAAGAAGATGTCATTGGATTTTAGTGATCCCTAGCTGCCTAGGGGGAAATCCTTTCTGTTATGAACTGCCAACACCACGTTAGCTGTGCTAAGGTGAATTAAAGTTCTCCCAGCTTCTCCTTTTCCTATTTTGTGTTAGAAAGTGTGAGATTTCTAGCATTCAAAAGGTGTCCCATTTGTGGTCTTTCAAGTACTATAAAACCCAGCGTAGTGATAACACATACACACAATATAAAGATGTCACAAAGGACTTGAAGGGGCAGCATTTGTGAGTTAAAAGACAAGGACTGACTGGGAAAGAGTGAGAGAAGACAGAAGGTACTGAAGTTCTGGGTGGGAGTCCAAATTACCCTTTCAGTATTCTAGAAGACTGGAAACCAATCTCATTTCAATGGTTTTTAAATATACTGCTCGAAAAAATTGAAGGAACACTTTTTAATCAGAGTATAGCATCAAGTCAATGAAACTTCTGGGATATTGATCTGATCAGTTAAGTATCAGAGGGGTTTGTTAATCAATTTCGTTTCTTTGGTGTTAATGAAATTAAAAACAGGTGCACTAGAGGGGCAACAATGAGACGACCCCCAAAACAGGAATGGTTTAACAGGTGGAGGCCACTGACATTTTTCCCTCCTCATCTTTTCTGACTGTTTTTTCACTAGTTTTGCATTTGGCTACAGTCAGTGTCACTACTGGTGGAATGAGGCAATATCTGGACCCTACAGAGGTTGCACAGGTAGTCCAACTTCTCCAGGATAGCACATTAATACGTGTCAGAAGGTTTACTGTGTCTACCAGCACAGTCTCAAGGGCATGGAGGAGATTCCAGGAGACAGTCAGTTACTCTAGGGGAGCTGGACAGGGCCATAGATGGTCCTTAACCCATCAGCAGGACAGGTATCTGCTCCTTTGGGCAAGGAGGAACAGGATGAGCACTGCCAGAGTCCTACAAAATGACCTCCAGCAGGCCACTGGTGTGAATGTCTCTGACTAAACAATCAGAAACAGACTTAGGGCCCTTTGCTCACTGCCCGGCACTGTGGAGCACGATTGCCATTTGTCATGGAATACCAGAATTGACAGGTCCACCACTGACAGGTCCACCACTGACTCCCTGTGCTTTTCACAGATGACAGCAGGTTCACCCTGAGCACATGTGACAGACTTGAAAGGGTCTGGAGAAGCCGTGGAGAGCGTTATGTAACATCGCTCAGCATGACCGGCTGGGTGGTGGGTCAGTGATAGTCTGGGGAGGCATATACATGGAGGGACGTACAGACCTCTACAGGCTAGACAACGGCACCTTGACTGCCATTAGGTATTGGGATGAAATCCTTGGACCCATTGTCAGACCCTATGCTGTGGGTCCTGGGTTCCTCTTGGTGCACAACAATGCCCGGCCTCATGTGGCGAGAGTATGCGGGCAGCTCCTGGAGGATGAAAGAATTGATACCATTGACTGGGCCCCAGGTTTCCCTGACCAAAATCAAATAGAACACATCTGGGACATTATGTTTCAGTCCATCCGATGCCACCAGGTTGCACCTCATACTGTCCAGGAGCTCCGTGATGCCCTGGTCCAGATCTTTGAGGAGATCACCCAGGACACCATACGTCATCTCATTAGGAGCATGCCCTAATGCACCTGGGGGCTTACAAACTACTGAGTACGATTTTGAGTTGCTGCAATGAAATTTGATGGACTAGCCTGTCGCATCATTTTTTCACTTTGATTTTCGGGGTGTCTTTGAATTCAGCCCTCTGTAGGTTGATAATCATTGTAGGATTTTTTTCCCATTGAGATCTGATGTGTTGTCAAAGTCTTCCTTTATTTTTTTAGCAGTTTATTTTGTCAAAAACTGAGGGCATAGAGAACTGGAAGGAGGCCACTACAATTCCTGCCAACGTACTGTGTGATAAATCAGTGGAAAGCTATAGTTCAGATCAAAGAGCAGGTAGCTGAGACAGTGCCTAGTGCCTTGTAGCACTGGCCTCTACAAAATGGCACTTTTAGCTCAAAGGTTAAATGGTCCACAAGACTGTAACATGTCAGTATTATTTAGTACTGCTAGAATTGAACACCTCATTGATTCCAAGGTTAGACTCAGCACTAACACCAGGATGGGGATTAAAGGTCTTCTGTTGCCACTGTGTGAAATGGGTGAATGGCCCACCAGCAGTGCTTGGAGAAAGATTTACAGTCAACAGAGTGATAGGAGGATAGACTGTGAGTGCATTGTTATACTTGGGATCCATGAAGATGAGAAAAACAACCCATCAGGCCAAGTGGATAGGAGCCTGTTAAGCAAGCCCCAGAAGGAGAGCAGGTTTTATTGTGTTTACTATTTTCCTTTGAAAATCTTTGGTCTCCCTGTAACTGTCTCTGCCCTGAATATTACGGGAATAAACACAAAATTGTTTGTTTTTGATATGGACTGGAGTAATATTTTGTATTGAAAGGTATCATGATTGCACTTAAAATACAAAATATACAATAAAGTGTTAAAAACTGAAACACTGTCAACAATTCTTTATTCTATGTAGTAGCACCTTTTGTTATCAAAAATGGTTTATGAAGCAATTGAAGAGATATTGCTCAATGTATAAGGAAGCACTGAATGTAAAGTTCAGACAAGAGATGAAGATTTCGTAGATAAGTTGCTTTGAAAGGATTTGAAGAAATATTTATTGTGCAGCCTCCCTAAACCTACTTTTATTGTTTATGAATATCATTTTTCAGTTCTATGCATCTCTCATGGGCTGGCTCCCTGCCCGGGGTTTGTTTCCTGCCTTGCGCCCTGTGTTGGCTGGGATTGGCTCCAGCAGACCCCCGTGACCCTGTAGTTAGGATATAGCGGGTTGGATAATGGATGGATGAATGGATGGATGGATGGAGTTCTATGCATCCTCCACCTCTCTTTATTTGCTGTTCTCATTAAGGCAAGATTATTTTTTATGCTTAGGCTCTCTTTTTCTTTCTTAGTGTGATTATACTCTGAGACATACTGCACTTAACAGAAGCTGATTGCAGGATTGAATGATCAGCGTGAAATTTAAAAAACGTTAATTTATTACTAATTTACATTATGCAAATACTGTTAATTCCTGTATTTAGTCAACTTATGTTTAAATAAGAAGTGCATTCTCAGGCCCAAGTTTAAATTGATACATTCTTATGCATTATGTTTCCTCTTTAGTAAAGTGATTTCTGTTTTTTAAGAACTTTAAAACCTATGACCAGGAGTCTATTAAAGCACACAAATGTTTCATCCCCAGCTATTTGTATATCATGACACCTTTTTTTGCCATTACCATTTCTATATTTAAAGATGTCGCCTTGGTCTGTGTCTTGAAATTTTGGTCCAACTATCGCCTGAACCCACATATAAATTAATATCAGGGAGAGCTGGTAACTACAAGAGCAAATTAAGAACCAACTCTGTGCTGGGACCCAGTCTGTCAAAGAGCCCAAACACACACAATCACACGTATTGGACCAATTTGTAGGTTCCTATTAAACTAACCTGCAAGTCTTTGAGGAAAACTCAGAGGATACCCCTGTAGACATGAAGATCACATGCAAACTCTATAAAGCCAGTGACCAGGCTGGGAATCAAGCCCAGTCTCCTGGAGGTGTTATCCAGCAGCTCTAACCACTGTGCCATCAGGCTACTGCATAGATGTGCTGTTTATTAAATTGAATGGTAGAATAATCTCATTAGTGTTTGCCCATGCTTTTCAAATTTTCTCCTTCCAGTTCAGTACCACAGGGAGCTGAAATCTAACCATACAGTCATGAACAAAAGATGACTTAACATTGGAATTGATGCAAGACTATTACAAGGAATTTTATACTACTTTTGAATCAAATATTATCTTACTAGCATGTATTTCGACTGTAGGAGGGAACTGGAGTCCACAGAAGAAAGCTTTCTGAACAAGGCAGAACATGCCAGATCTACAGAATGCATTCCAATTGAAGAACTAAACTGAGGTTTGAGTGCAGTGAAGTAGCAAAGCTGCCCCACTATACTGCCATGCCACTGTAAAATATTAGGTAAACAAAAATCTTACCTACCTGGCCATTCACAATGTTGAAGATAAGCAATCACAGTTTAAAAAAACAACAACAAAAAAAAAACAATTAGAGCTGTACAACATAGCTGTACAGCTATTTTAAACCAGACTTTGATCTTTCAAATAATTTCTCTTGCAAAGACAATGTTAACTCTGAGAAAATAAACTTTTGCAGGTCTGGCATAATTAGGGTTACAGATGCAGATATAGCATGAATATGTAAAAAAAAAAACGAATAGCTGGTGGTATGGAGAGTCAAGCTGTACTTTTAAGATGAACTTTAATGACCAAAATAGCGTGACTATGATGATGCTTCCCTCTGGTGCATATGCCATCACAATTTTCTGCCTACTTCCTAATCATTAAGGCTTTTCTTTGTATACCATGTCACCAATAAGACGACGCTTCGTCCAGCAAATCAACACACAGCAGCATTACTTCTCCCTTGAAGCCTTGAGCGTACATTTCAGCAGTAAAATGGAACAAACAATGATACTCTCGGCAGGCAGATTAAGGAAACGTCATGCTTGTCATTACTTTTTTGAAGCTGTGTCTTCCAAGAACATTAGATCCATAGGTTGTGGGAAGACTTGGTATAAAACTGATAAAGCAATGACTTGTTTTAAAGTAGCATTTTTTGTTTTCATATACATTTTACTTTGTGACCATCTTTACCCTAAGGTAAGTGCATATCTAAAATCTACATAGCATAACATTCAAGACGCATTTAAGTTCCAAGGTGCAATAGCTTAACTTGACAGTGCTAGGCACAAGGCAGGAGAAAGCTATCCTGAACAAGGCACCTGTCCTGTCCATCACTGAGCCCAATCACACATGCATGGAAACAATTAGGAGTTGCCAGTTATCCTAAAATGTTGTCTTTAGGAGGAAACTGGAACTCCTGGAGAAAAGTCCACACAGAGAGATGGTGTAAACTCCACATATGCAATGACTGGACACGGGACTTGCACCCAGGACACTAGATCCTTTATGGAGCAGTTCTAACAACCATGTCACCATTTCAGTACATCTACATGTATATATTGTAGGTAGTCATGATTATACACCTTGTTGGAAGGGTAAGGTCGCAGTTCAAGGGCGCAGGGTGTAATTGCCAGCTCACTGTCTTTATGAAGCGCAAATACCATCCTCTGGGAATTACAGCTTCATCCAACATCCCAAAGTCATGAACGTCTGCTTAACTGATGACTCTAAATTAGCCTGCTGTGAGGAGAGTGTGTATTGTGACAGATTGGAGTTCCATGCATGGGTGGTTCATGCCTTGAACACTGTGCTACATGGATATCGCCTATCATGGCTGAAAATGGTTTCAGAAAATAGATAGAATGGAAGAACTACAAGCTCATTAATTCTATCAGCAATCAATGTCATTTCTTGCCACTCTGAGCTATTTTGGTTTTCCACCAAAATTAAGATTTTTGTGAATTAATGAATATGGGATTGAAATTTTCCAGAGGCAGATTAAAACATGCCCTTTGCACTTAAGGCAATATAAACAACCAAATATTAACACCTATAACTTATCAGCTGCAAAGATTCTAACAAACATTTTGTCAGTTAAACACTGGAGCACACAATGTTTTTATCATAACATATTTATATGATACCATATCATATTTGCTTATTCATACAACACCAGTGCTGATTTCTATATTACACTTTTTGAATGTGGACAGGCATAGACTTGTAACACTTTCTAAGAAAATAATCAAATGCTATGCACAAAGGAATAAACCACTTTGTAACTCAGTACTATTGGTACCACTAAATTAGAGAGATGCCTACACTTTACTGACTGTTGTAATACAGTGCTGGTTTTTTTTTCTTTTGGTGAAAATATACTAACAAGAAAGTTCAGAAAGCTATCCCGTTCAACAGTTTAAGAATGAACCAAATAAGTGGCAGTAAAGATTTTATTTTATCTTGCTACTTAAGTTAAGCACTTTCATTAAATCTATTCTTGAAGTATGACAGCTTAGCAGCTCTGCTGCTACTGATCACGAGTACTTTTGTTTTATGATGGCTACATCAAAGAAATTGCTGTGGCGTGAGAACCAGCCAGTACAGACCAGATAACCCCAGGATTTATAGTCCAGGCCTGTTCCCATGTTTGTCAGTGGGCAGCAGGCACAGTGTGTCGTAATCCCTATTCTCTTGGTAATGATGATACTTTTACTCTTTAGAAATGTAATGACCTAACTGTGATTTACTAAAGTAAATCTTTTTACCAGATCTACAGATAAAGCAAGTGAATTAGTAGCAGACAGAGCCCCATCTTGACTGGAGTGATGGGAGCTGTGCTGCTGCTTTTTCCTTGTGTCGTACACAAGATGTTTTTAGGATTTTACCACTCCCCCCCACAACCTCTTGCAGTCTTCCTTTGATCAAACTTGCCTGTCAATAGCAGTCAGCTTGCGAATCTAGAGAAATAAACCCTTAAAGCAAATTTTTAAGTTTTTTTTTTTAAACACGTAAAGTTTCTTTAAAATTTCACTTAGTTTTCTACAGCATGTAAGACAGTTTTACTTTTTCTTGTTTATATGAATGGATGGTAAATTTATCTCAATGCTTCAAAGTCTTGGGCTAAAATCCAGTGGACAAGGCAGCATGATTTCTTGTGCTTATTAACATTATGATAAACCCTTGACAGAAAGTGCCACTCTATTAATTTAATAGGCTGAAAAGAGAAACGTAGTATGCACTGTAAAATAGGAATTTGCTTAAAAAGCTCTTTAAGGTTAGGATAGTTAGGGTTTCATTGCAATGAATTCACTAATATTTTTTAAAATATAATTGAAGAAATAGCATGTAATATGTCATTTTATACAATTTATTAAACAATGAAGGTGCATGCATTGTGGCTCTAGAGTCCTGGGTTCAAATCCTGCACTAGGCACAGCCTGTGTGAAATGTGAATATTATGTGCGTTTTCTTCCCATGTCCAAAATATTCAGATTGGTTAATTTTGTGTATGCAGAGTCCAGGATTGGTTGCTGCCTTTTGTCCAGTGCTGCTCCAACAGGCTCTGGTTACTGGCTACAGGTGGCTGGACAATTGATGGAGAATATAATTCAAGGTAAAGGTATTTAATATTTTAACTAAAGCATTTCAATGTCTGTTTCTGCTAAAACACAAAAAACACCCATTCATTTCCTAACTTAAATATCATGTTCAGGGTCTTCAGTTGTCACTAACTGCTCAGCAGCAACATGCACAAAACAGGAATCAGCAAGAGTTAGATGCCATTCCATCACAGACCACACACATATTCACTGATTGGCCTGGTACCATATTCTTAAAAAATGCAGGTCCATGAAGAAACCCACACAAACCAATGATGAGTAAGCACATAACACAAAATACAACCAGGGTCCACCAGCTCCAGGGTGGCAGTGCTGCCTGATTGAACACGGAGCCACCTTACAACAGCCCATGTAAAGAATAAACATCTATGAAATCTCTAGGGGTAACCATACATACTTTCCACTCTTAGTACACTGAAGCTTTTCAATTATTTATACCATTCCTCAAATTTTTAAATTAAATTTTCCAATTAATGAAAGAAGGAAAAACAAGTTTCTGTACTCCCAATGTATCTTTTTTGTTTTATGAATTGAAATTCAGACTTTTTTGCATAGAAAAAGGGTTACACCGCAGAGCAACGGGTAAAGAAAACAAAGCAATAAAATGTACATTTTTTTTAACAAGAATTATTTAAGATTCCTTTTATCGTCTTTTCTTACAAAGAAATTCTAAATCTGGCTTTATCAGTTCAATGCTCTCTCCACACAGCAGAGAAATAAGTGCATTAATAATGAAAGCAATCTTCTATTTTTTATATATTTTTTCTTTTCTAGCCTTTGTTTTCCCTCTAATTGCATATTTACAAGTTACTTAACTGATGCACTTTGCACAAAGTCAGGAATGCGAAAAACTGATTATCTTAAAAAGTAAAACATTATTTTTTGGTTAAGTATGAAACACTACCATTTTTCTGATTTCACAAACACAAACAGATTAAGAATTGGGTTCTTTGATTACTAAAAGAGGTGTCCAGGCTACTGTGACTTTTTAAGCTTGTGGCGTCGATTAACAATTTTGCCAAAGAAAAGTTCGGAGATTGTTGCAATGGTTTCTTTGCAAAATAAAAAGGCACACAAACAGTTCTTGCTGTAGTGGTTTGCAGTTAATTTAATTAAAAAAATAATTTTCCTTATAGCATTTTCTAGTAAAAAATAACATTTACTTGCAAGTGTCTGGAAGGCCCAGCACCACTAATCCAAAAAGTTCTGATGTTGCAAATTAGACTCATAGGCACTTCTCCTGTTAAAAACTTAAGAGGTAATTGCAACTTTTAGAAAAAATTGGTAATTTATTTCCTGAAGAAAAGTTTTTTTTTCTTTTTCTTCTCCTCAGAATTCTCAAACTTTAATCCAAAATATTAAAGGCACTGGAAGTGGTATCTGGGACATTATTTTTGACTGCATTTCTCTGTTGTGCTAAAGGAAGACAGTCTCCTGTTAAATGAGCTGACCTATACCAATGAACTGTGTATTAGTTCAAGTTTCCACTGTGCAGTTAAGGCTTGGTAAAATACACATAAAAATGTTAAAATGCTCCAACTTCTGTTCCCCAAGGCCGATATGGCTTACTGCTTCCATTACTGCCATTATTTTGCTGTGAGTTTGAGACAGATGACACTGAAAGTGAAGGACTGACAGTCACAGTGGTGGCTGATGCTGCAGCAGCATTAGGAGCCAACACAGGAAATGCTCCTGAAAATGACAAAGGAAAACTCTGGGCCGCAGCGGATGCCGCAGCGGCGGCTGCAGCATGTACAGTGGCCGACAGTGAAAGGAGGGAGGTAGAAAGTGGAGGGATGCAAGGCGCAACGCTTCCAGCAGAGGGCGCTCTGAGCGCAGAGTCAGTGTGGGCAAAGGTAGCTGTGAGTAATGCTGAGCCGTGTGGAGGAACTTCTGTGAGGCGACTGCTGCTGCTTTCTGTTGAAGGGAGTCCATTCTGCTGTAGAAGTGCTGTGGGGAGGTGATGAAAAGCAGCAGTCCAGTGGTGAGGGTGTAGAGGATGATGGTGATGAGCCATTGATGTCATTGCTGCAGCTTCTCGCTGAGAGGCACAGGTACTCAGGTGGGAAACCAGGCGAACTCTTAAAGGATCAGATGTGTCCAGCCCTTCTACAGAGCTTAGATACCGGGCAACCTCAGTGAGACACTCTCGAAAGCCAATGCTCATGAAATCCATAGCCAAGGAGTGGGCATCAAAGTATCCTGCAGGCATTCAATATCATAAAATTAAAAATGGTTCAGAATAAATTAAGCATACATTCAGAAAAGATATGCACAAACATGAAAGTATTTACTTCACAGAGAAGAGATATAAATACACATCTGCATTGTTGATGGGTGGTAATTTAGTACAAAGTCACCTAACTTCATGTTGGTTTTGGGATTTCTTAATGCTGCTGCAGCCTATGCTTTACACTTCCTCACCCAAAGTCAACAGATTTATTTAAGTGTTTGTATTTGTTTGGCCTCCCTTCACACACTTACGCCTTCCTGGGGAGCCCCAAACAAGTCAGCTACCAGGCTGTCTGTCAATGAACCCTTTTTTACTCCCACAGAGTTATGAAAGCAAACACAAGCCCAGGGTCAAGTGCTTCTTTTGTCCCAGCAGTGCTTTCCCACGAGTTCAATCCTGCCATTAGCATTGATTTCCACTCCTTTAATCTTGTCAAAGGGCTGTTTGCTCAGATTTCACTCCAAAAAAAAAAAAAAAAAACCCAGTCAATTAAAACCTTACCTTTACCTCCTGTTGCCTGAAGCATCTTCAGATGATCCACTGTCATTTGTAAGATTTCCGCTTTTTCTAATTTGGCAGATCCCTGGGGATAAAATAATACATAAAGAGAAAAAATGAAACACGATTTAAGTAAATCTTTGGTAAAGAATATGCTACAACTGTTGTTTTATAGTTTTCCATACTGAATAGTAATACTTTTGCTCTTTAAATAATAAAGATAAACTTGGAACGGTATAACATATTTTTATGAACATTCAATATTAATGTCAAAAGTACTCCACACCTATAACAATGTTATAGTACGTGAATTAGCTCGTAATATAAAAATAATGTGTAGAAAAAATAAACATATTATAAAAAACACCAACCTGCTTTTCAAAGGCAGTGGGAACCAGCCGACGCAGCTCTGATAAGCTGTTATTAATACGATCTCTTCTCCTTTTTTCAATAATCTACAATATTTCAAAGTCATTTTTAGTCTATAATTGTTTTGGCCACATTTTTACAAACAAAAAAACAAACAAACAAACAAAAAGCTTCTTAACAAGTACCATTAGTTTAAAATTAACTAAAATGGCGTACCCCTCTACGTTTTTTTCTTGCCATCACTTGGGACGTGGTTGTGGGAGAGTTAGATCTCATCAAAGAGCTGTTGCTTTGTCTATAAAACAAAATAAAATAAATAAAAAAATGTAAGCAATTAAATGTAATATTTCTGAAACTTTAAAATAAAACGAAATAAAAGCAAGAAGCCTAAGTGTACACAAAAGCTGTAAAAAATTGTTAGGATATATTAATGAATATGTCTTCTTCAGAAAAGAGGAAAGAAACAAAATGATCAGCTTCTCTTTTTTCACATCTCTACAGAGTAAAGTATATTATGAAAATATTTTCAAACTTTCAGGTTTTGTTTAACCTTATCAAACATTTAACCTTTGCCTTATTTTCTGGTCCCTTGAATTTGACTTGGAAAGTTAAATAGGCATACTATCTATTTTAAAAAAATAAACAAAAAAGAAGAAATATATCAAAGCAGATTAACAGGGTAATGCGTAATGTTAGCAAAGAGCAAGTGTGACATATCAGCACTGTCTCACGGTCTGGTAACTCACAAACAGTAGTGTATTTATTTCAAGACCAAAGTATGAGCAGAGCGCAAATTCAAAAAAAGTGCAGAATAGCTTCCAACGTTCTGACCAACGAATTTAATAACCACTAATGACAGGCTAATATTGTTGCAGACTGTGATCGATAATGTTTTGTGGGCAGCTTTCTGAATGTTGGAGTCTATGAACTGTACAATTAACGTGCATGTGTTTGAGCCGGGTGATCTGCGCTGGAGAGTCCGAGTGACAGCCACATGCTCTGTTGAGTGCGCAGATTTTCTCACTTCAAACCTCTGGAGTTTACGACTTGATGATGATTGTTCACACCACAACCGTGTCTTGCCATGTGCACAGTGTTGCCTTTACATTCCTAAATAAATAATTACTTTCACAGAATAATAACGTGCGTCTTTCAACACTCACCCCGAATAATTATTTTCACTTCCTACATCTATAGTTTCATCCATATCGCTGTCTGAGGTAGTATCTTCACATGGCCTCTTCATCGTTGAAAATCGTGCAAACAGGATTCAGTATGTATAATATGTATGTATGCGTATATAAAAAGATCCAATAAATTAGAGGCCAGGAGCTATGGCGCGGGTTGGTAAGCTCACAGAAGTTCCCAGAAGACTTGACAAATCTTTGTGAACTTGTTTCTCACGCAGCAGTCGAGCCTCAAACCGGCTATGCCCTCCCCTACCCGTAAGAGTGGACGCCCACAAAAAGCGAGTCCACCTCTCAAAGAAGATAAAATTGCCTTTAGATTCGGCGCTGTTCACATCAATCTTCGTGTGCGATTGGCTGGGATCTGTTTTAAGTGCGCCTGCCAAACACTCGTGGGTCTCCCAAAGCGTGGGAAACCTCCGGACTGCGCGCAAGTTCTTAAAGGGCCAGGGGCTCGTTTACGATCGATCAATCGCACTCTTGTCACATTTTACTGCAGCATAAATCGCCCGCTGTCCCGGAGCAAAAGCACTTAGAAACGCCCGAAATATACACACGTCCAACTCACTGGCCTTACTTAGATCTTTGGGATGTTCGGGATGAACAGTCTTTTTGTTTGTGTTTACTGGATACCGAAAAAAATCAAGCACCTAATATGAAACCAGATCTTCGAATGAATGAGAGCTTAAAGCGCTAATATCTGTCAAGTATCTTGTGTTACTAAGACGACTTTTCATTCTCAGAAATTCAAAGAATATACAGTATACCCTTGAGAGGTATATTTTTATATATTTATGCACATAGATAGATAGATAGATAGATAGATAGATAGATAGATAGATAGATAGATAGATAGATAGATAGATAGAAATCATGAGCATTAATTTTTAAACTATTTTTAAAAAGGCATGCATTAACAGATAATTTTTTAAAAATATTTACATAAAAAGTAAAAAAGTAAATCATATCAATACAATTATGCATTAAAAAGTATCAGTGGAATAAGTCATCGCAGACTTCGTCGTTACGAGCAGTATTAACATTCTCGGAATATAAGAAGTATTTCTGTACTTATTTTGCATTTTTTTATTTTAATAACAAATACATATTACATTAAATATTACACAAAGCACAGAATTTGATAAATCTGGGTTGATGATTTGTACTATGGCCTCCATCGTACTCGAAAAGTGCACCCCAAAAAACTCTAAACAAAACTAAAATATACATTTTAAATCACATTATTATCAAGTAAATATGCAAATAAAAGTTAAAACTTCTACTTAAACTTGAAATTACACCAAGGCTGAGCAAAATAATATTTTCATTGATTCGTTCATTCATGTTCAAAGTCAGCATGCTTTAATACAGTGTGGCTGGGTAGAGTCCTATTCTGCCGATATGATCATATACAGTAATTATTAATAGTTCCTTTTCTAAACCCTCCATCTCATGATCTTCTGCTTATCAATTTTACGATTTCGAAGACCCGATGCCTATACCTGGAATGAACACTGGAGCGGGTGGCACACTTGCAACACCCAAAACAGAACACAATTAATATAAGGAGAAGGGCAGAAATCAGCTTAAATCGGGACATCACTCTTGTCTCTGCCCGTTTCGCATTCACTTAGACCGGTCCATTTTCCTATCATCTAACAGGTTTTGAAAACTCGAGTTAACAGGAGAAACCCGAAGATAACACGAGGAGAACGTGTAAAACTCACACAGAAAGTGAGCAGGCTGCAACCTGAACATCGTCATCATCATCTGAAAAATGAATTGAATTAATTTTCCGGAATACCTTTTGACTAAACTTATTTTCATTATTTGGTAGACACGTTAATTACTGTGTTATACTTTGCTATATATTATATATATATATAAAAAATTAAACTCATATAAATATTATTTACCAAACTTATGCTTGTGCACATCCCCGGCATGGGAATGCTGGAATTAATTTTAGATATAGTAAAGAAAAAAAGAAGAAAAAGGAACATAAATGTATATTAGCTAGAACTAAAGTAAAAAATATATAAGGATTATTATTGAACTCACTGTACGTATTCATTGAAATAAGTAATTAAACGCATTTCTTCGTCTTAGAAAGATTACAGTATCAGTATGCTTATTTCTAATGCAATCATTATTGTAATTATTGCCTCACGGCACTAGCAATAAATCTTCAAATAAATTTGTTTAAAAAAATCACAAAAAGAAGGAAAAATAATAATTAACGCAATTAATTATATCAGTAAATAATACGAAAGCGAAAAGTTACTACAGCGAATTGTATTAATAAATGAATAGCTCATTGTTTTACTTACTTTTATTTAGTTATAACTTCAATATACGAAGCTTTGTTGTTCCTTTGAATTAGTGTAGCGCCTTTTGGTACATGCTTTTAAATTTTAAAATGAACGGTTCAAAGTTATCTTTGCTCTTTCTTATTTTATTGTTTATGTATATGAACTTAATGGCGCTATACTGAAACTAAAGGTCAATGGGCTAAATAAACGCAGCTATCGTTCCCTAACGCCGTTTTCTGATGACAATTACACACAAACGTCATTTTTACAAGGCTTTGCCCTTTTGGTTTTAATCCGTTCGGTCTGACTTTATTCGAACGCCTTTAGGCTTGACAGGTAGGCTCAGTCAGACATTCACGCGAGCGCGCGCGCAGCGAGTGCGCACGCAGCCGAACGCGTTCGTGACAGCTGTCTCGAGGACAAAGTGTGTCCGGGCGCAGGCCGCTGTCCCGAACAGGTGCAGGAGCGCGAATGCTAGCGCCAAGAACCGCCCGCAGGTATTGGCCTCGGCGTCGCTGTTTAACTGGACCTCCGTCGGTCACAAGCAGCTAAATTTGCAAATAAAAGTGGTTTTGTCTCGGCTGCGCCAGAGGGTAGGACAAGCCTGTGTGAACAGAAATCTGACACCTTTTATCGTTACCTGCCTTGTAATTTAAACGGTCCGAAAAGTAGGAATTTCACACGAGCACTCCACAATCGGCCCCTGAATACATTTTCTGCTTCTCGTCTTTAATTACTGGAAAAGGCAATTTAAGCCTCGGCAACTTGGGCAAGCCGCATTATTCTCTTTTTTAATAAACATTCTGTGGTGTCGTAACGGTATATAAGTATACAGTTCGTTCTTCATAAGCTAAGCACCAATACAAAGACGATTCTGTGGCATTTGTTTTCTCAGTGTGTTGTTGCAGTGTAATGAAAAAAAAACGCCGTGCAGTATAATTGAAGGAAGGAATTGATTTTAGATTTTAGTTAGTGAAAAAGGACTGAGAAACGTCTACCAAAGTAGATACTGTGCCGTGTAACAATTTCGCCTTCTTTCTTTCTTTCTTTCTTTCTTTCTTTCTTTCTTTCTTTCTTTCTTTCTTTCTTTCTTTCTTTCTTTAGTGTATTTTATTTTCTAACCTAATTTCAAATTTCTAGGGCTTTAAGTTCAGTGCTAACCACGCACACTGGCCCCCGTTTAATACATTCAGTTTCCATAGGTGTGCTTAGTAGATGTTAGGCACAATAAATATACTGCATCCTGCACTCTTAAAGGTAATAGTTCTTTAATGGCATTTTTTTGTTCTTGCCAGGGTTATGTGGCTCCTCCTAGAACTATTGCTTGACAAGGAACCATTTCATTCAGTCAAGGGTTTTTGGACTATGAAGTTGTTTTTTTGTGCTTTGAGAAACTTTCTAATATGTAGGAAAAAAATGAAATATTTAATGTATGGTAGGCAACCTAGAAGGACACTAGCAGATTAAGAAAACCATGGACATAGCCAATATTATTGTGATTTGCAAGAGCCCTTTTAAAATCATGACCCACTGTTATATCTGGTTATTTACTGTATGGAGCCTGTTACAGATGTAGATATTTTTTTGGAATCCCCATGTGGGTGGCTCTTTTAGGAACGTAAAATTGGTCCCTAGTGACATCCTTCTGAAGAACCACTTTATTTTTAAGACAGCAAGACTATACACAGGTATCATTTTAAGATTAAATATTTAGTAATGGGGTGGCGCAGTGGGTAGCGCTGCTGCCTTGCAGTTGGGAGACCTGGGGACCTGGGTTCGCTTCCCAGGTCCTCCCTGTGTGGAGTTTGCATGTTCTCCCCGTGTCTGCGTGGGTTTCCTTCCACAGTCCAAAGACATGCTGGTTAGGTGGATTGGCAATTCTAAATTGGCCCTGGTGTGTTTGTGTGTGCCCTGTGGTGGGTTGGCACCCTGCCCGGGATTGGTTCCTGCACTGTGTTGTCTGGGATTGGCTCCAGCAGACCCCCATGACCCTGTGTTTGGATTTAGCGGGTTGGAAAATGGATGGATGGATATTTAGTAACCTGCCACGATAAATGAAGATGTTAATACTAGTAAGTTAAACCAACTGACAAATATTCCTTAATTCTGATTGATTTGATTCCTTTACTATATATTTTTTACTGCACTGGAGTATCATTCTTGGCTACTTTACTCACCATATACTGTAAGTTTTTTATAAAAAGGCTTGTTGTGCCTCCTTATAATGCTTATGCACTCATTTACTTCTTTATGCAAATTTGCATAGTCTCCCATTGTTAGCATGGACTTCCACTTGACAGTATAGGTTATGCGACTGTTCAAAAATCTGGCTAGCAAACGTAAATTGCTGTTGCATGCTTGTATGCTGCTGATTATTCCCTTCGACAGACTAGCATCTCATAAATGGCAAGTTTTGCACTTGTCACTGGGAAAGGGTTTGTTTAACCTAAAATGGGTATAAATGTAAGGTTTAGTAAAATCTGAAATATAAAAAAACATGTATAACTGAGTTAAAATAAAAGTAATAACAACCTTTGTTTTTAGAATGACTTTCAGAAGAAAATTAAAGGCTGTAACTCCAAAAGTTTATTTTTCTTTCCTGTGTCCTACCTGACTACCTTTTTTTGCAGAAATATAAATCTCAGTTCAAGTGTAACATCATAATGTGTTTAACAAAACACTAGCATTCCTAAAAAATCTCTTGGTTTGTAGATGCCATTCTTTTAGTAATCAATTATATTAATATTGTTATTATTATTAGTGCTAATAGTACTACAGGCTTCACCACCTTGACACAATGCTAGCTTTTGTCATTTTGTTGGTTTGTCCTCTGTAACAAATAGAATTGCTTCTAGTGTT
>NC_041396.2:101297461-101299961 GCF_900747795.2 Erpetoichthys calabaricus | reverse complement strand
TGAAAATGAAAGCAGCAGCTGCCAAAATATGTAGCTTTTTTATTAATTTTTCAACATTGTGTAAAATAAATGTATAAAGTAACATAAAAAGTTTAAATACTGGTTATTCTTTTACACTAAAATATTACTACAGAGATAGAAAAAAAGTAAAATGGATATGTTCTTTTTCTTTAAGGAGATTAAATATTACTGAAGAAAGAAAAAAAAAAATTAAACAGCCAAATGGGGCTATGCATACGAACTTAAAAGGTTTAAATAAAACAGAAATATATATTTTATTTTTACTTGCTTAACTTGTGGAGGGTGTATCCTGTAGCAAAGCCCTAACTTTTTTCGTGAAAGCACGTTTCAGTCAATAACTCTTAAAAAAACGTGTAAAGATATTGACAATAAGCTAAGTGATCTGCAGCAAAGTTTTATAAATGAGGGTTTCTCCTTTTTAGACAATAAGCTACGCAAACCCAGGAAGACATGGAATCGTTTAAATCAAGTATCATTACATCTTCCTTTCTTAAAGAGAAGTAAGGCAGTACTTATAAGCTTACATATTTATATATAGACATACATATATATATACATATATATCTGAAGCCGTGCAAGCACACTCTTGAGAATGCAACGTATAGTTATACAGAAGAAAAGCAATCTTGCCTCAAATGAATGGCAACCTTTTGTAGGTCTATGAACTTAATTTAAAATTTAGGTTTACACGGTGCTTTCTTTCCGAAGTACCTGCACTCATAAATATGTCTGTATGTGTCAGTCGGTCAAATCCACGCGCTTCGCACCGTTGAAGTACCGCTTTTAAATTTTTATTAAGAAGAAAATAAAACGTTTTTAAATTGAGGGAAAATATACTAATAACAGTTTGTTAAGGATCTGTTTTTTTGTGAAGCTGCCTTTACTCGAGTGATCACTTCGACCTGACTTGGTGGCCAAGTATAAGCGTTACCTCGTAGGTAACCACCCATACAATCAGATTGTGAATCAGACTACGAATGCCGTGAATGTAATTACACACTCACTGCACTTGCTTACGGTAATCGAACCTCAGACGTCAGCACTAGAGGGGCTTAGCAGCGGTGAAGTATTGGTTTTAAATTTTAATTAAGAACAAAAGAAAACCTCAGAGGTTCGATTCCCGAAAGGGAGTGAAGTGAGTGTCCGGCTACCTACCAGGTAAAGCTTATGGTCGGACAGCAAGTGACGTAACATCAGCTACGGTGCCTTCAGTTGTGAGAAGCAGATCATAGAATGATTGAAAATAGTTTTGCATTTACCTTTTTAGTAAAAGGCGAGCTTTTAAGCCTGAGAAATCACCCCATAAATGCACACGTTTAATTGCACATGTGTTAATATGTATGGTTACACAGTATTAAAAGACAGTGAAGAACGTGATTTACCTTTGTTCCCGCGTTTGATAAAAGGCGAGCTTTTAAGCCTGAGAAATCACCCCGTAAATGCACACGTTTAATTGCACGTGTTAATATGTATGCTTACACAGTATTAAAAGACACTCAAAAATTAACGTCATTTACCATCAGCTACGGTGCCTTCAGTTGTGAGAAGCAGATCATAGAATGATTGAAAATAGTTTTGCATTTACCTTTTTAGTAAAAGGCGAGCTTTTAAGCCTGAGAAATCACCCCGTAAATGCACACGTTTATTTGCACATGTGTTAATATGTATGGTTACACAGTATTAAAAGACAGTGAACAACGTCAGTTACCTTTGTTCCCGCGTTTGATAAAAGGCGAGCTTTTAAGCCTGAGAAATCACCCCGTAAATGCACACGTTTAATTGCACATGTGTTAATATGTATGCTTACACAGTATTAAAAGACAGTCAAAAATTAACGTCATTTACCTTCGTTCCCGCGTTTGACTCGTGCTGTAAATCTCTTCCTTGTTTTTAGGTCACGTGATTACGTAGGAGGCGTGATGACGCGATACGTGACTCCGCCTCCTCCATTACAGTATATGGACAAAAAAATATGTTCCAGTTATGACCATTACGCGTAGAATTTCGAAATGAAACCTGCCTAACTTTTGTAAGTAAGCTGTAAGGAATGAGCCTGCCAAATTTCAGCCTTCCACCTACACGGGAAGTTCGAGAATTAGTGATGAGTGAGTCAGTCAGTCAGTTAGTCAGTCAATCAGTCAGTCAGTTAGTCAGTGAGTCAGTGAGGGCTTTGCCTTTTATTAATATGTATAGATATATGTAGATATGTATATATGTTGAAATAGTTTATTGCCAAATAAATGCAAAGAGTACACGACACGTGTTTCGCCCTCATTCTGGGCTCAACAGGTGTACACACTCCACTGCACTCCCTCTCGGGAATCGAACCTCGGACGTCAGCACCAGAGGCGATGCCCCTAACGTTGCGCCACGGCGTGTGGTTCATTTATTTGACAGCATGTAGATCGGGGTAATTACATTCACGGCATTCGAAGTCTGATTGTATGGGTGGTTACCTACCAGGTAACGCTTGTGGTTG